>NC_053022.1:471965820-472056944 GCF_003073215.2 Triticum urartu
AAGTTGTTCACATATTTCGAAAACTATTTGGGTTTACAAAAATTGTGTCACATTTTCCAAAAAAATGGAATTACGTAAATTATTTTCTTTTCAAAAAAATATTTGGCATTATAAAATTATTCACATTTTTTCAAGAAAATTCTCAAATTTTGTGGAAAAATGTTTACATGAATGAATGCTCTTGACTTTTCTTATTGATATCGTGCCATCTATAACCAAGAGCAGCATTGAGGTTGAGTAGCAAGCTGGTGTCGCTCTCGCTGCGAGATCCTGAGTTCGACTCCTATGAAGAACTCTTGTTAACCTAATTTTCTGTGCCCAGTGGTTTTATGTAGTTTAAAAAATGTTTATTTTCAATACAAAAATGTTTGAAAAATAGTTGTCATTACGAAAATGAAAAACAAAGAAACATAAAAGAAAAGCAAAATGAAAAAGAAAAAATCAGAGCAGCGCGAGCGACTATGTTAATGGGCCGGCCTGACTTGTCCTAATGTCCAGCCAGCCTGTCACTGTGTTAGGAGGATATTGATATCTTTAGCCCACCAGTGTTCAAATCCTAGACTTACATTGCTGCTCTCATTATTTCTGAATTTATTTCAGACTTTCGGCGATATTCATTTAGTGGGAGCATACGTTCCCGTCGTCTGTGAGGTGTCTGTAGTGATTTCGTAACATCTCAAGATGCTATGCCGGGACAGTGTCACGGAGATGCTCATAGTGATATAAAATGTGTGTGCAGTGGCGAAGCTAGACAAAGAATGCTGGAGGGGCGAAAGGAAAATACAACACTCTCTGATGGGGCAAAGAGTACACGTTTTCTAATTATTAAGCACCTCCCAAAAAATCTTCGGACATTTTTTTAAGATTGGGTGTGCGTTTGTGCATTCAGGGATTAGCGTATGTAAACGACTTCGATTGTATTGTGTTAAACAAAATGTCAAAAAATGAGTCACGAACTGGACCGCGTACATAGCTCCGAACCTCTCTGGTTCCCCACGTAGCTGTATGCGGCCCCGGTTCGGCTCAGGGCACCGCGTGGCAGGGGGTGGTGGACTCCGGTTCTCAAAGTACACAGCCTCCAACACAAGCGACGCCGGGCTCACCACACATCACATGGGCTATCATGCGTTGCCGTTTGCGCCGTCGGCGTGGCGAACATGAGTGTGCACGCCGCCCGCGGCACCGCAACACTTGATCGGTTCATCCCCTTGTAGAGCTAGAGAAGAACCGCCACCTGCCTGGGCAGGTGAATCAACCTCGGCTCCTGCGCTTTGCGTGTCAGGGTGTCACGCCTAGGAGGAGTACGTACGTGCGCGCGTGCGTGACGTGGACACTGGCCCAGCAGCACGTGTTGCTACGCAAGTCTATCGTGTCGTTTGCTCCGCCGCCATGCAGCGTCACGTTGGTTCTTGGACCGTGGCGTTGCACCTCTCGTGAGGTGGATGAACTGGACTCGCGTCGCGTCGCGGACCTCGGATTCGATCGTCAGGATAAGCCAGCCAGCTACGCGCCGTGGAATCATCGATCAGCTTGGTGTCAGTGCAGTGAATAAAAACACCAGCACCAATTCACAAGCTTTTATTTACTGCTCCTTTCGTTTCAAAATAAGTACCTCAAACTTTATACTAATTTTAGTACTTTCTCCGTCTGAAAATACTTAATCATTAAAATAGATAAAAAAATATGTATCTAGAACTAAAATACTTGTAGATACATTCTCTTTTCTTTATTTTGATGACAAGTATTTCGGAACAAAGAGAGTATATAGTTGTATTAAACTTGAAACACTTATTTTATTTTGAGATAGAGTGAGTACTATTCGCCAAAACAAGCATTTATTTACTACTCCCTCTGCTTAATTATGTAAAATCGTTCTTTGATTCTAATGTAGTGTCAAAAAGGCCCTACATTATAAAACGAAGGAAATACAAAGCAATCAACTTTGCTGGACGGTCCAGCAGGCGCGGACAAGTTTGACGCGCTAAAAATACTGTCCGTGCGCGAAAAGGCGGCAAGGCGCGTGGTAGTTTCATCGCGCGGCGTCCAGCGCACTCTATAAAACACGTGCACGAGCGCCCGCCAACCGTCATCTTTGTCGCCTCTCTCTCCCTTCTTCCTCGCCTCTGCCGGTGCCCCGCTGTCGCCACGCCCTTCTTCCTCGCCTCTAACGCCCCGTCGCCGCCTCCAGCGCCTTCTTCCCCGCCGCCGTCATGCCGCCGCAACCCCGGAGCAGCTCCGGCTACCGCGACGTCCGCCTCAACCCCTCCGACATGTATTATGCGGAGATTCGCTCCGGTGATACACGCCTCGGGGTCGAGACGTTTGAGACCGCCCATGAAGCCGCCCGCGCGTACGACGCGGCGGTGTGGCGGCTCGGGAGGCCACGGGCGCAGATTAATTTCTCGGACGCACGAGCAGGCGCTGGACCCCGTGCCTCCCCCGCGGCTAATCATCGCGGAGGACCGCCGCCTCCTCATCGCCAATGTGGATGAGCACGCCATGGCGGCGTGGCGCGAGAGCCTTCCGGAGCACGTTGCCGCCGAGAACGAGTTCTGGGTATAGAGGAGGGCGGAGCGAGCGGTGGATCGGGCGGACAGGCATGAGCGGAAGGCACTGGCGGAAGCCCAGTGCGAACTGGGACCTACGTCAACCTGGGACAAGAATGATCCTTGGTGGGTCGACGCGTTTCTGTCGTCGGACTACACCACCGAAGAGAACGTGGAGTAGCGTCGACACGTTTTATCTACTATATTTGCATTGTAGTATCATTTTTATCCAGATTTATTAGTATCGTATGGACCAGCTTGTGGTGTTGGCTTGAACCATGCTATGAATCTATGTGTTGTTTCATATTTTTCTTATGTCTTGCATCGTAGTACCGGCTACTCGTGCGCTGGATTTTGCAGCTGGAGCAATAGTGTCGTCATATTTTGCAACGCCTGTTTGAGCAAACGCCTCATATGCGCTAAAAAACGCTATTTCAGCGTTGAATAAATATTTTAGCTCGCCGCCCAACCACGCCTTGTTGGAGATGCTCTTAGAGCATCTACAGTCGGACTAGACAAATCAACCACTCAAATGCGTCATCCGGGTACACTGACATGTCAAGTCTTAAATTTTTCTTCTCACAAACGAACATCTCAATTATCTTACCTTAAATTCATACTCCCTCCATCCTAAAATAAGTGACTCGACTTTGTACTAGCTTTAGTACAAAGTTAGTACAAAGTCGAGTCACTTATTTTGGGACGGAGGGAGTGTTGGGGAACGCAGTAATTTCAAAAAAAATCCTACGCACACGCAAGATCCATCTAGATGATGCATATAAACAAGTGGGGAGAGTGTTGTCCACGTACCCTCGTAGACCGTAAGCGGAAGTGTTATGACAACGCGGTTGATGTAGTCGTACGTCTTCACGATCCAGCCGACCCTAGCACCGAAGGTACGACACCTCCGTGATCTGCTCACGTTCAGCTCGGTGACGTCCCACGAACTCTAGATCAAGCTGAGTGTCGAGGGAGAGCTTCGCCAGCACGACGGCGTGATGACGATGATGATGAAGTTACCAACGCAGGGCTTCTCCTAAGCACCACAACAATATGACCGAGGTGGAGATATATGAAGGGGGCATCGCACGGGTAAACAATCAACTTGTGTGTTCTAGGGTGCCCCCTCCCCACGTATATAAAGGAGGGCGGGGGAGGCCGGCCGGCCCTCTCTAGGCACGCCAAGGGGGGAGGAGTCCTCCTCCTAGTAGGACTAGGACTCCCCCATTTCCTAGTCCCACTAGGAAAAGAAGGAAGATGGAGAAGGAGAAAGGAAAGGGGGGCGCCCCCCCACCCAATTCGGATTGGGCTTGGGAGGCACCTAGGCCGCCTTCTCCTCTCTCCCACTAAGGCCCATTATGGGTACTCCGGTAAATGCCCGAACTCATCTGAAACCATTTTGATGTCCAAACATAGCCTTCCAATATATCGATCTTTATGTCTTGACCATTCCGAGACTCCTTGTTATGTCCGTGATCATATCCGGGACTCTGAACTACCTTCGGTACATCAAAACACATAAACTCATAATACCGATCGTCACTGAACGTTAAGCGTGCGGACCCTACGGGTTCGAGAACTATGTAGACAGGACCGAGACTCATCTCCGGTCAATAACCAATAGCGGAACCTGGATGCTCATATTGGTTCCTATATATTCTACGAAGATCTTTATTGGTCAAACCGCATAACAACATACGTTGTTCCCTTTGTTATCGGTATGCTACTTGTCCGAGATTCGATCGTCAGTATCTCAATACCTAGTTCAATCTCGTTACCGGCAAGTCTCTTTACTCGTTCCGTAATGCAACATCCCGTAACTAACTCATTAGTCACATTGCTTGCAAGGCTTATAGTGGTGTGCATTACCGAGAGAGCCCAGAGATACCTCTTCGATACACGGAGTGACAAATCCTAATCTCGATCTATGCCAACTCAACAAACATCATTGGAGACACCTGTAGAGCATTCTTATAACCATCCAGTTACGTTGTGAGGTTTGATAGCACACTAAGTGTTCCTCCGGTATTCGGGAGTTGCATAATCTCATAGCCAGAGGAACATGTATAAGCCATGAAGAAAGCAATAGCAACAAACTAAACGATCATAGTGCTAAGCTAACGGATGAGTCTTGTCCATCACATCATTCTCTAATGATGTGATCCCGTTCATCAAATGAAAACACATGTCTATGGCTAGGAAACTTAACCATCTTTGATTAACGAGCTAGTCAAGTAGAGGCATACTAGGGACACTCTGTTTGTCTATATATTCACACATGTACTAAGTTTCCGGTTAATACAATTCTAGCATGAATAATAAACATTTATCATGATATAAGGAAATATAAATAACAACTTTATTATTGCCTCTAGGGCATATTTCCTTTAGTCTCCCACTTGCACTAGAGTCAATAATCTAGTTCACATCGTCATGTGATTTAACACCAATAGTTCACATCTTTATGTGATTAGTTCACATCTCGTATGTGACTAATACCCAACGGGTTTACTAGAGTCCATAATCTAGTTCACATCGTTGTGTGATTAACACCCAAAGAGTGATCATGTTTTGCTTGTGAGAGAAATTTAGTCAATGGGTCTGCCACATTCAGAGCCGTATGTATTTTGCAAATTTTTTATGTCTACAATGCTTTGCACGGAGCTACTCTAGCTAATTGCTCCCACTTTCAATATGTATCTAGATCGAGACTTAGAGTCATCCAGATCGGTGTCAAAGCTTGCATCGACGTAACTTTTTACGACGAACTCTTTGTCACCTCCATAACCGAGAAACATTTCCTTATTCTCCTAAGGATATTTTTGGCCGCTGTCCAGTGATTCACTCCTGGATCACTATTGCACCCTCTTGCCAATCTCATGATGAGGTACAAAATCGGTCTGGTACATAGCATAGCATACTTTATAGAACCTATGACTGAGGCATAGGGAATGACTTTTCATTCTCTTTCTATTTTCTACCGTGGCCGGCTTTTGAGTCTTTACTCAACTTCATACCTTGCAACACAGGCAAGAACTCCTTCTTTGTCTGTTCCATTTTTGAACTACTTCAAAATCTTGTCAAGGTATGCACTCATTGAAAATATATCAAGCGTCTTGATCTATCTCTATAGATCTTGATGCTCAATATATAAGTAGCTTCACCGTGGTTTTTCTTTGAAAAACTCCTTTCAAACACGGAAAGTCCTTTCTCAGCCCGAGCTCAAATGAGCTCGGATGAACAGTAAAATCAAAAAATATTTTAAAAATGCTCAAAAAATTCTGAATGTTTTTTGTGGTAAACATTGACAAATATTCTAACTGCTTGCAAAATTTCATCTTCATATCACATTCGTACAAGGCGTGGCAAAAAAAACAAAATCAGTGCTCCGAAATGCTTTGAAAGTAGCATTTTCAGAGCATCGATTTTGTTTTTTTGTCACCCCTTCCATGAATGTGATCTGAAGATGAAATTTTGCAAGCCGTTAGAACATTTTTCAAAGTTCATCACAAAAAAAATTCAGAATTTTTTGAACATTTTTAAAATGTTTTTTGATTTTACTGTTCACCCGAGCTCATTTGAGCTCGGGTGTAGATACTCCACGTCCTTTCAAACACTCCTTTATGCTTTCCAGAAAATTCTACATTATTTCCGATCAACAATATGTCATTGACATATACTTATCAGAAATGTTGTAGTGCTCCCACTCGCTTTCTTGTAAATACATGTTGGGGAACTTAGCAATAATTCAAAATTATCCTACGTGTCACCAAGATCAATCTATGGAGAAACCAGCAACGAGGGGAAGGAGAGTGCATCTACATACCCTTGTAGATCGCTATGCGGAAGCGTTCAAGAGAACGGGGTTGAAGGAGTCGTACTCGTCGTGATCCAAATCACCGGAGATCTTAGTGCCGAACGGACGGCACCTCCGCGCTCAACACACGTACAGCCCGGTGACGTCTCCCATGCCTTGATCCAGCAAGGAGAGAGGGAGAGGTTGAGGAAGACTCCATCCAGCAGCAGCACAACGGCGTGGTGGTGGTGGAGGAGCGTGGTGATCCAGCAGGGCTTCGCCAAGCACTACGAGATATGAGGAGAAGAGAGGTAGGGCTGCACCAACAGGGAGAGATCAAATCGTGTGTTGGGCAGCCCCTAGGCCTCAAGTATATATAGGGGAAGGGGAGGAGGGTGCGCCCCCTCTAGGGTTCCCACCCCTAGGGGGGCGGCAGCCCTAGATGGGAAAAGGGGGGCGGCCAAGAGGGGAAGAGGGGGGCGCCCCCTAGGGTGGGCCTTAGGCCCATCTAAGCCTAGGGTTTCCCCTTCTCCTCCTTTGCTGCGCCTTGGGCCTTGTGGGAGGCGCACCAGCCCACTCAGGGGCTGGTCCCTTACCACTCTTAGCCCATGCAAGCCTCCGGAGCTGGTGGCCCCACTTGGTGGACCCCCGGGACCCTCCCGGTGGTCCCGGTACGTTACCGATAAACCCCGAAACTTTTCCGGTGACCAAAACATGACTTCCCATAATATAAATCTTTACCTCCGGACCATTCCGGAACTCCTCGTGACGTCCGGGATCTCATCCGGGACTCCGAACAACATTCGGTAACCACATACAAACTTCCTTTATAACCCTAGCGTCATCGAACCTTAAGTGTGTAGACCCTACGGGTTCGGGAACCATGCAGACATGACCGAGACGTTCTCCGGTAAATAACCAACATCGGGATTTGGATACCCATGTTGGCTCCCACATGCTCCACGATGATCTTATCGGATGAACCACGATGCAAGGACTTAATCAATCCCGTATACAATTCCCTTTGTCTATCGGTACGATACTTGCCCGAGATTCGATCGTCGGTATCCCGATACCTTGTTCAATCTCGTTACCGGCAAGTCTCTTTACTCATTCCGTAACACATCATCCCGTGATCAACTCCTTGATCACATTGTGCACATTATGATGATGTCCTACCGAGTGGGCCCAGAGATACCTCTCCGTCACACGGAGTGACAAATCCCAGTCTCGATTCGTGCCAACCCAACAGACACTTACGGAGATACCCGTAGTGTACCTTTATAGTCACCCAGTTACGTTGTGACGTTTGGCACACCCAAAGCACTCCTACGGTATCCGGGAGTTGCACAATCTCATGGTCTAAGGAAATGATACTTGACATTAGAAAAGCTTTAGCATACGAACTACATGATCTTTGTGCTAGGCTTAGGATTGGGTCTTGTCCATCACATCATTCTCTTAATGATGTGATCCCGTTATCAACGACATCCAATGTCCATGGTCAGGAAACCGTGACCATCTATTGATTAACGAGCTAGTCAACTAGAGGCTTACTAGGGACATGGGGTTGTCTATGTATCCACACATGTATCTGAGTTTCCTATCAATACAACTCTAGCATGGACTAATAAACGATTATCATGAACAAGGAAATATAATAATAATCAATTTATTATTGCCTCTAGGGCATATTTCCAACAGTCTCCCACTTGCACTAGAGTCAATAATCCAGTTCACATCGATATGTGATTAACACTCAAGGTCACATCCCCATGTGACTAACACCCAAAGAGTTTACTAGAGTCAATAATCTAGTTCACATTACCATGCGATTAACACTCGATGAGTTCTGGGTTTGATCATGTTATGCTTGTGAGAGATGTTATAGTCAACGGGTCTGAATCTTTCAGATCCGTGTTGTGCTTTACAAATCTCTATGTCATCTCCTAGATGCAGCTACCACGTTCTATTTGGAGCTGTTCCAAATAACTGTTCTACTATACGAATCCAGTTTACTACTCAGAATAATCTGGATTAGTGTCAAAGTTTGCATCGGCGTAACCCTTTACGACGAACTCTTTTACCACCTCCATAATCGAGAAAATTCCTTAGTCCACTAAGGATAACTTTGACCGCTGTCCTGTGATCCATTCTTGGATCACTTTTGTACCCCTTGACTGACTCATGGCAAGGCACATTTCAGGTGCGGTACACAACATAGCATACTGTAGAGCCTACGTCTTAAGCATAGGGGACGACCTTCGTCCTTTCTCTCTATTCTGCCGTGGTCGAGCTTTAAGTCTCAACTTCATACCTTACAACTCAGGCAAGAACTCCTTCTTTGACTGATCCATCTTGAACACCTTCAAGATCATGTCAAGGTATGTGCTCATTTGAAAGTACCATTAAGCGTTTTGATCTATCCTTATAGATCTTGATGCTCAATGTTCAAGCAGCTTAATCCAGGCTTTCCATTGAAAACACTTTCCAAATAACCCTATATGCTTTCTAGAAATTCTACGTCATTTCTGATCTATGATATGTCGACAACATATATTCATCAGAAATTCTATAGTGCTCCCACTCACTTCTTTGGAAATACAAGTTTCTCATAAACTTTGTATAAACCCAAAATCTTTGATCATCATCAAAGCATACATTCCAACTCCGAGATGCTTACTCCAGTCCCTAGAAGGATTGGAGCTTTGCATACTTATTAGCATCTTTCAGGATTGACAAAACCTTCCGGTTTGTATCACATACAACCTTTCCTCAAAAAATCATTGAGGAAACAATGTTTTGACATCCTATTTGCAAGATTTCATAAATAATGCAGTAATTGCTAATATAATTCCAACAGACTCTTAGCATCGCTACGAGTGAGAAAGTCTCATCGTAGTCAACTCCTTGAACTTGTCGGAAAACATCTTAACGACAAGTCGAGCTTTCTTAATGGTGATACTTACCATCATTGTCCGTCTTCCCTTTTAAAAATCCATATGTACCTAACGGACTTACGACCATTAAGTAGTTTTTCCAAAGTCTACACTTTGTTTTCATATATGGATCCTCTCTCGGATTATATGGCCTCGAGCCATTTTGGAATCCAGGCCCACCATCGCTTCTCCATAGCTCGTAGGTTCATTGTTGTCTAGCAACATGACTTCCAAGACAGGAATACGTACCACTCTGAAGTAGTACGCATCCTTGTCATCCCACGAGGTTTGGTAGTGACTTGATCTGAAGTTTCATGATCACTATCATAAGCTTCCACTTCAATTGGTGTAGGTGCCACAGGAACAACTCCCTGTGCCCTGCCACACACTAGTTGAAGAGACGGTTCAATAACCTCATCAAGTCTCCACCATCCTCCCACTCAATTCTTTTGAGAGAAACTTTTCCTCGAGAAAGGACCCGATTCTAGAAACAATCCCTTATTGCTTTCGGATCTGAGACAGGAGGTATACCCAACTGTTTTGGGTGTCCTATGAAGATGCATTTATCCGCTTTGGGTTCGAGCTTATCAGCCTGAAACTTTTTCACATAAGCGTCGCAGCCCCAAACTTTTAAGAAATGACAGCTTAGGTTTCTTTAAACCATAGTTCATACGATGTCATCTCATCGGAATTACGTGGTGCCCTATTTAAAGTGAATGTGGTTGTCTCTAATGCCTAACCCATAAACTATCGTGCTAATTCAATAAGAGACATCATGGTATGCATCATATCCAATAGGGTGCAGTTATGATGTTCGGACACACCATCACACTATGGTGTTCCAGGCTGTATTAGTTGTGAAACAATTTCCACAATGTCTTAATTATGTGCCAAACTCGTAATTTAGATATTCATCTCTATGATCATATCATAGATATTTATCCTCTTGTCACGATGATCTTTCAACTTCACCTTGAAATTACTTGAACCTTTCAATAATTCAGACTCGTGATTCATCAAGTAAATATACTCAACATCTACTCAAATCATCTGTGAAGTAAGAACATAACGATATCCACTACACGCCTCAGCACTCATTGGACTGCACACATCAAAATGTATTACTTCCAACAAGTTGCTTTCTAGTTCCATTTTACTGAAAACGAGGCTTTCAGTCATCTTGCCCATGTGGTATGATTTGCATGTCTCAAGTGATTCAAAATCAAGTGAGTCCAAATGGTCCATTTGCATGGAGTTTCTTCATGCATATACACCAATAGACATGGTTCGCATGTCTCAAACTTTTCAAAACGAGTGAGCCCAAAGATCCATCAACATGGAGCTTCTTCATGCGTTTTATACCGATATGACTTAAGTGGCAGTGCCACAAGTAGGTGGTACTATCATTACTATCTTATATCTTTTGGCATGAAGATGTGTATCACTACGATCGAGATTCAATAAACCATTCATTTTAGGTGCAAGACCATTGAAGGTATTATTCAAATAAACAGAGTAACCATTATTCTCCTTAAATGAATAACCGTATCGCGATAGACATAATCCAATCATGTCTATGCTCAACACAAACACCAAATAACAATTATTTAGGTTCAACACCAATCTCGATGGTAGAGGGAGCGTGCGATGCTTGATCATATCAACATTGGAAACACTTCCAACACATATCGTCAGCTCACCTTTAGCTAGTCTCCGTTTATTCCGTAGCTTTTATTTTGAGTTACTAACACTTAGCAACTGAACCGGTATCTAATACCCTGGTGCTACTAGGAGTACTAGTAAAGTACACATCAACACAATGTGTATCCAATATACTTCTATCGACCTTGCCAGCCTTCTAATCTACCAAGTATCTAGGGTAATTCTGCTCCAGTGGCTGTTCCCCTTATTACAGAAGCACTTAGTCTCGGGTTTGGGTTCAACCTTGGGTTTCTTCACTAGGGCAGCAGCTGATTTGCCGTTTCATGAAGTATCCCTTCTTGCCCTTGCCCTTCTTGAAACTAGTGGTTTCACCAACCATCAACAATTGATGCTCCTTCTTGATTTCTACTTTTGTGGTGTCAAACATCGCGAATATCTCAAGGATCATCATATATGTCCCTGATATTATAGTTCATCACGAAGCTCTAGCAGCTTGGTGGTAATGACTTCGGAGAAACATCACTATCTTATCCGGAAGATCAACTCCCACTTGATTCAAATGATTGTTGTACTCAGACAATCTAAGCACAAGCTCAACAATTGAGCTTTTCTCCCTTAGTTTGCAGGCTAAGAAAATCGCCGGAGGTCTTATACCTCTTGACGTGGGCACGAGCCTGAAATCCCAATTTCAGCCCTCAAAACATCTCATATGTTTCGCGACGTTTTCAAAACGTCTTCGGTGCTTCAACTCTAAACCCTTTAACTGAACTATCACGTAGTTATCAAAATGTGTATGTCAGATGTTCGCAACATCCACAGACGACGTTCGAGGTTCAGCACACTGAGCGGTGCATTAAGGACACAAGCCTTCTATGAAGCAATGAGGACAATCCTCAGTTTACGGACCTAGTCCGCATAATTACTACTATCAACTTTCAACTAAATTTTCTCTAGGAACATATCTAAACAGTAGAACTGAAGCGCGAGCTATGACATAATTTGCGAAGACCTTTTGACTATGTTCAGGATAATTAAGTTCATCTTATGAACTCCCACTCAGATAGACATCCCTCTAGTCATCTAAGTGATTACATGATCCGAGTCAACTAGGCCGTGTCCGATCATCACGTGAGACGGACTAGTCATCATCGGTGAACATCTTCATGTTGATCGTATCTACTATACGACTCATGCTCGACCTTTCAGTCTCTTGTGTTCTGAGGCCATGTCTGTACATGCTAGGCTCGTCAAGTCAACCTAAGTGTTTCGCGTGTGTAAATCTGGCTTACACCCGTTGTATGTGAACGTAAGAATCTATCACACCCGATCATCACGTGGTGCTTCGAAACGACGAACTTTCGCAACGGTGCACAGTTAGGGGGAACACTTTCTTGAAATTTTAATGAGGGATCATCTTATTTACTACCGTCGTTCTAAGCAAATAAGATGCATAAACATGATAAACATCACATGCAATCAAATAGTGACATGATATGGCCATCCTCACTTTGCTCCTTTTGATCTCCATCTTCGGGGCTCCATGATCATCATCGTCACCGGCATGACACCATGATCTCCATCATCATGATCTCCATCATCGTGTCTTCATGAAGTTGTCTCGCCAACTATTACTTCTACTTCTACAGCTAACGGTTAGCAATAAAGTAAAGTAATTACATGACATTTATGTTGACACGCAGGTCATAAATAAATAAAGACAACTCCTATGGCTCCTGCCGGTTGTCATACTCATCGACATGCAAGCCGTGATTCCTATTACAAGAACATGATCAATCTCATACATCACATATATCATTCATCACATCCTTTTGGCCATATCACATCACATAGCATACCCTGCAAAAACAAGTTAGAAGTCCTCTAATTGTTGTTTGCATGTTTTACGTGGCTGCTATGGGTTTCTAGCAAGAACGTTTCTTACCTACGCAAAGACCACAACGTGATATGCCAATTGCTATTTACCCTTCATAAGGACCCTTTTCATCGAATCCGATCCGACTAAAGTGGGAGAGACAGACACCCGCTAGCCACCTTATGCAACTAGTGCATGTCAGTCGGTGGAACCAGTCTCACGTAAGAGTACGTGTAAGGTCGGTCCGGGCCGCTTCATCCCACGATGCCGCCGAATCAAGATTGGACTAGTAACGGTAAGCATATTGAACAAAATCAACGCCCACAACTACTTTGTGTTCTACTCGTGCATAGAAACTACGCATAGACCTAGCTCATGATGCCACTATTGGGGAACGTAGCAATAATTCAAAATTATCCTACGTGTCACCAAGATCAATCTATGAAGAAACCAACAACGAGGGGAAGGAGAGTGCATCTACATACCCTTGTAGATCGCTATGCGGAAGCATTCAAGAGAACAGAGTTGAAGGAGTCGTACTCGTCGTGATCCAAATCACCGGAGATCTTAGTGCCGAACGGACGGCACCTCCGCGTTCAACACACATACAGCCCGGTGACGTCTCCCATGCCTTGATCCAGCAAGGAGAGAGGGAGAGGTTGAGGAAGACTCCATCCAGCAGCAGCACAACGGCGTGGTGGTGGTGGAGGAGCGTGGTGATCCAGCAGGGCTTCGCCAAGCACTACGAGATATGAGGAGAAGAGAGGTAGGGCTGCACCAACAGGGAGAGATCAAATCGTGTGTTGGGCAGCCCCTAGGCCTCAAGTATATATAGGGGAAGGGGAGGAGGGTGCGCCCCCTCTAGGGTTCCCACCCCTAGGGGGGGGCGGCAGCCCTAGATGGGAAAAGGGGGGCGGCCAAGAGGGGGAGAGGGGGGCGCCCCCTAGGGTGGGCCTTAGGCCCATCTAAGCCTAGGGTTTCCCCTTCTCCTCCTTTGCTGCGCCTTGGGCCTTGTGGGAGGCGCACCAGCCCACTCAGGGGCTGGTCCCTTACCACTCTTGGCCCATGCAAGCCTCCGGAGCTGGTGGCCCCACTTGGTGGACCCCCGGGACCCTCCCGGTGGTCCCGGTACGTTACCGATAAACCCCGAAACTTTTCCGGTGACCAAAACAGGACTTCCCATATATAAATCTTTACCTCCGGACCATTTCGGAACTCCTCGTGACATCCGGGATCTCATCCGGGACTCCGAACAACATTCGGTAACCACATACAAACTTCCTTTATAACCCTAGCGTCATCGAACCTTAAGTGTGTAGACCCTACGGGTTCAGGAACCATGCAGACATGACCGAGACGTTCTCCGGTCAATAACCAACAGCGGGATCTGGATACCCATGTTGGCTCCCACATGCTCCACGATGATCTCATCGGATGAACCACGATGTCAAGGACTTAATCAATCCCGTATACAATTCCCTTTGTCTATCGGTACGATACTTGCCCGAGATTCGATCGTCGGTATCCTGATACCTTGTTCAATCTCGTTACCGGCAAGTCTCTTTACTCGTTCCGTAACACATCATCCCGTGATCAACTCCTTGATCACATTGTGCACATTATGATGATGTCCTACCGAGTGGGCCCAGAGATACCTCTCCGTCACACGGAGTGACAAATCCCAGTCTCAATTCGTGCCAACCCAACAGACACTTTCAGAGATACCCGTAGTGTACCTTTATAGTCACCCAGTTATGTTGTGACCTTTGGCACACCCAAACCACTCCTACGGTATCCGTGAGTTGCACAATCTCATGGTCTAAGGAAATGATACTTGACATTAGAAAAGCTTTAGCATACGAACTACATGATCTTTGTGCTAGTCTTAGGATTGGGTCTTGTCCATCACATCATTCTCCTAATGATGTGATCCCGTTATCAACGACATCCAATGTCCATGGTCAGGAAACCGTGACCATCTATTGATTAACGAGCTAGTCAACTAGAGGCTTACTAGGGACATGGTGTTGTCTATGTATCCACACATGTATCTGAGTTTCCTATCAATACAATTCTAGCATGGATAATAAACGATTATCATGAACAAGGAAATATAATAATAATCAATTTATTATTGCCTCTAGGGCATATTTCCAACAATACAGGCTTCACCGCAAGTCTGTATAAAACCATATGCTTTGATCACACTATCAAATCATATATTCCAACTCCGAGAGGCTTGTACCAGTCCATAAATGGATCGCTGGAGCTTGCTCACTTTGTTAGCACCTTTAGGATCGACAAAACCTTCTGGTTGCATCATATGCAACTCTTCTTTAAGAAATCCATTAAGGGATGCCGTTTTGACATCCATTTGCCAAATTTCATAAAATGTGGCAACTGCTAACATGATTCGGACAGACTTTTAAGCGTCGATACGAGTGAGAAAATCTCATCATAGTCAACAGCTTGAACTTGTCGAAAACATTTTGCGATAATTCGAGCTTTGTAGATAGTAACACTATTATCAGCGTCCGTCTTCCTCTTGAAGATTCATTTATTCTCAATGGCTCACCGATCAACGGGCAAGTCAATCAAAGTCCACACTTTGTTCTCATACATGGATCCCATCTCAGATTTCATGGCCTCAAGCCATTTTGCGGAATCTGGGCTCATCATCGCTTCCTCATAGTTCGTAGGTTTGTCATGGTCAAGTAACATGACCTCCAAAATAGGATTACCGTACCACTCTGGTGCGGATCTTACTCTGGTTGACCTACGAGGTTCGATAGTAACTTGATCTGAAGTTTCATGATCATCATCATTATCTTCCTCACTAATTGGTATAGGAATCACTGGAACTGATTTCTGTGATGAACTACTTTCCAATTCGGGTGAAGGTACAATTACCTTATCAAGTTCTACTTTCCTCCCACTCACTTCTTTCGAGAGAAACTCCTTCTCTTAGAAAGGATCCATTCAACAAAATATCTTGCCTTTGGATCTGTGATAGAAGGTGTACACAACAGTTTCTTTTGGGTACCCTATGAAGATGCATTTCTCCGATTTGGGTTCGTGCTTATCAGTTTGAAACTTTTTCACATAAGTATCGCAATCCCAAACTTTAAGAAACGACAGCTTTGGTTTCTTGCCAAACCATAGTTCATACGGTGTCGTCTCAACGGATTTAGATGGTGCCCTATTTAACGTGAATGCAGTTGTATCTAATGCATAACCCCAAAACGATAGTGGTAAATCGGTAAAAAGACATCATAGATTGCACCATATCTAATAAACTACGGTCACGATGTTCGGACACACCATTACAATATCTAATTTAGATCGGACATACGTTTCATCAAGTAGATATACCCATATATGCTCAAATCATATGTGAATGTTAGAAAATAACGATACCCGTCGCGAGCCTCAACACTCATCGGACTGCATACATCAGTATGTATTATTTCTAACAAGTCTGTTGCTCGCTCCATTGTTCCGTAGAACGGAGTTTTAGTCATCTTGCCCATAAGGCATGGTTCGCAAGCATCAAGTGATTCCAAAATCCCATCAGCATGGAGTTTCTTCATGCGCTTTACACCAATATGACCTAAATGGTAGTGCCACATATAAGTTGCACTATCATTATTAACTTTGCATCTTTTGGTTTCAATATTATGAATATGTGTATCACTACAATCGAGATTCAATAAACCATTCACCTTGGGTGTATGACCACAGAAGGTTTTATTCATGTAGACAGAATGACAATTATTCTTTGACTTAAATGAATAACCGTATTGCAATAAACATGATCCAATCATATTATGCTCAACGCAAACACCAAATAATATTTATTTTAGGTTCAACACTAATCCTGAAGGTAAAGGGAGTTTGCGATGGTGATCTTATCAACCTTGGAATTACTTCCAACACACACCGTCACCTCGCCATCAACTAGTCTCTGTTTATTTTGTAACTCCTATTTCAAGTTGCTAGTTCATAGCAACTGAACCAGTATCAAATACCCAGGGGCTACTATGAACACTAGTAAAGTACACATCAATAACATGTATATCATATATACTTTTGTTCACTTTGCCACCATTCTTATCCGCCAAGTATTTGGGGGCGGTTCCGCTTCCAGTGACCATTTCCTTTGCAGTAGAAGCACTCAGTTTCAGGCATGGGTCTAGCTTTGGGCTTCTTCATGGGAGTGGCAACTTTCTTGCCATTCTTCTTGAATTTCCTTTTCTTTCCCTTGCACTTTTACTTGAAACTAGTGGTCTTGTCAACCATCAACACTTGATGCTTTTCTTGATTTCTACCTTCGCTGATTTTAGCATCATGAAGAGCTCGGGAATCGTTTTACGTCATCCCTTGCATATTATAGTTCATCACTAAGTTCCAGTAACTTGGTGATAGTGACTAGAAAACATTTTCCAATCACTATCTTATCTGGAAGATTAACTCCCACTTGATTCAAGCAATTGTAGTACCCAGACAATCTGAGCACATGCTTACTGGTTGAGCTATTATCCTCCATCTTGTAGGCAAAGTACTGTCAGAGGTCTCATACCTCTCGACACGGGCATGAGTCTGAAATACTAATTTCAACTCTTGGAACATCTTATATGCTCTGTGGCGTTCAAAACGTTTTTGAAGTCCCAATTCTAAGCCGTAAAGCATGGCGCACTAAACTATCAAGTAGTCATCATACCGAGCTTGCCAAACGTTCATAACGTCTGCCTCTGCTCCTGCAATAGGTTCGTCACCTGGCGGTGCATCAAGGACATAATTCTTCTGTGCAGCAATGAGGATAATCCTCAGATCACGGAGCTAGTCCGCATCATTGCTACTAACATCTTTCAACATAGTTTTCTCTAGGAACATATCATAAATAAAACGGGGAAGCTATACACGAGCAATTGATCTACAACATAGATATGCAAATATTATCCAGACTAAGTTCATGATAATTTTAAGTTCAATTAATCATATTACTTAAGAACTCCCACTTAGATAGACATCCCTCTAATCATCTAAGTGATCACGTGATCCATATCAACTAAACCATGTCCGATCATCACGTGAGATGGAGTAGTTTTCAATGGTGAACATCACTATGTTGATCATATCTTCTATATGATTCACGCTCGACCTTTCGGTCTCAGTGTTCCTAGGCCATATCTGCATATGCTAGGATCGTCAAGTTTTACCCGAGTATTCCGAGTGTGCAAAACTGGCTTGCACCCGTTGTCGGTGTCAAAACCGGCGGATCTCGGGTAGGGGGTCCCGAACTGTGCGTCTAGGCCGGATGGTAACAGGAGGCAAGGGACACGAAGTTTTACCCAGGTTCGGGCCCTCTCAATGGAGGTAAAACCCTATGTCCTGCTTGATTAATATTGATGATATGGGTAGTACAAGAGTAGATCTACCACGAGATCGAAGAGGCTAAACCCTAGAAGCTAGCCTATGGTATGATTGTTGATGTGTATGTTGTCTTACGGACTAAAACCCTCCGGTTTATATAGACACCGGAGAGGGTTAGGGTTACACAAAGTCGGTTACAATGGTAGGAGATCTTCATATCCGTATCGCCAAGCTTGCCTTCCACGCCAAGGAAAGTCCCTTCCGGACATGGGACGGAGTCTTCAATCTTGTATCTTCATAGCCCAGGAGTCCGGCTGAAGGTATAGTCCGGCTATCCGAACACCCCCTAATCCAGGACTCCCTCAGTAGCCCCTGAACCAGGCTTCAGTGACGACGAGTCCGGCGCGCAGATTGTCTTCGGCATTGCAAGGCGGGTTCCTCCTCCAAGTACTTCATAAAAGATTTTGAACACAAAGATAGTGTCCGGCTCTGCAAAATAAGTTTCCACATATTGCCATAGAGAGAATAATATTTACACCAATCTAATCTGCTGATGTATTTCGTAGCGTGTCACACCACGGCCAAGCCTTTATCCGAGTCGTTTCATTATCCCACCTCAGCACGTCATGCGAGGCGGTTTCCTTGGCACGTCTTGTTAAAGCAGAGATCGTGTCCCCTTATCCCGGGATTCTCATCAATACGGGCGTGGGTAACCCAACCGCTTCTAGGACTCCTAAATTATAGGCAAGTCCAAACGGACACGGAGAGGACGCTTGATATTCACCCTCTTTATAAAGGGGACAAGGCTTTTATTTTTCCCTCCCGTTCTCAATCGAATCCTTCCCCCACCTCAAGCTCGAACGCCCGAAGTTCAGGTCAGGTGCTCCGAACCTTCAGTCATGTCCGGATCTAGTCTTCAAGGCCGATGGGTGCCTTACTCCGTCAAGAAAGGAGACATCAAAAAGTTGAGGGAGGCCACATATCTGACCGCCGAGATTTTGCATCGGTTGCCTCCCCGAGGGCAGGCCGTCCCCACCCCCGAACCTAACGAGAACGCCGTGTTCGTCTCCCACTTCCTCCGAGGTCTAGGCCTTGCTCTGGATCCTTTCGTAAGGTGTTTGTTGTTTTACTACGGGCTAGACTTTCATGATCTAGCTCCGGACTCCTTTCTTCATATCATGACATTTATTGTCGTGTGCGAGGCCTTCCTCCGGGTTACCCCTCACTTTGGCCTATGGCTCAAGACCTTTGAAGTGAAGCCGAAGATGATCGAGGGGCAACATGCAGTGTGTGGAGGTGCCTCAATACGCAAGATGACGGGAGCTCCATGGCCCAAAGGTTCCATCCCAGAGGTGTCTGAACTGTGGCAACATGAGTGGTTCTACATTACGGCTCCTAGAAGTGCCAAGTGGGCGGCCCCCCTGTTTTCCGCTTGGGCCCCCCCGCCACAGCTGATGTCATGGATCAGCAGAGGTCTGAGCTGGGGGCCAGCCAAGGACGTGCCTATACTGCAAAGCCGCATTCGAGATCTCTTCAATGGAGATTTCAGTTTGGTTGCGGTAATACAGGCTATGCTGGTTCGTCAAGTCCAGCCTTGTAAACGCCGGCCTCTTCGCCTGTGGGAGTTCAATCCCGAGGGACCGCGTGCCATTCAAAATTTCCTCGGCCTGACGCACGAGGAGATGTACAAGTCATTCTTCGTACCTCAGGTGGAGTGTCCGGAAATCACCGAGGACATGGGCCTGAGTAGTAACCGCGCCGCCGAACAGGTAAGGCATTTTCCGGCCGAGCATACTATCTCTTCTTTGTTACGAAGTTATTTCTGAAAGTTCGCTTTTTGACCAGGACTGGCTAACAAAGGCGAAGTTGATTCGGTGTTCGGCCCCCCTCCCTGAGGGTTTGGAAAATCCGGTATTGGAAAAGATGCTCCAGACCGCACCTTGCCCGGAGCCCTTGAAGGAAGATATTGTGGAGGATAATGCGGGCGGACGCGGGCTCCCAACACTGCCCATCTAGCCGAGGGAGCGAGCATCTCCATGAAGGAAGACGACCAGAAGAGGAAAAGGACTGCGCCCGGGGATTCGGAAGCCGAAGCTTCCAAACGGGAGAAGAAGTCTCTCACAGAGGGTCCTACCTCAGGAGGCACCGTTGCCGCACAAAGTCCGCGGGGGGATCAATTTTCCCGCGAGTCGTAAGTGACCCAAAATACTTTTAATAGTACAGATATGCCATCTTTTTCTTCTGAGAAAATAACCACCGCATATATTTTGCAGTTCGGGCCTTAGCCCCTCTCAAATGAGCTCGTCTTCGGGGGGATCTTCTTCCAGAGATGATGGAGAGTGAAACGCCTCCTCCGGACTCCTCCGCTCCAGAAGCGGGCGACCCTGAAGTGTCATCGCGGAGGGCCTCTCCGAGTCCGGTGAGGCCAGAAGATAATCCCATTGACCCCCGAAGCTCCCCGTGTCCTGCTCCCGAAGAGAGCAGACAAAAGAGTCCGGCACCGTCTGGTGTGTGATCGGATGTTCTGAGGGAGTTGGTGGGGCGAGCGGCCATATCAGATGAACACCGTGTGCTGATGAATACGGTGATGGAGAGAATATCGTCCGCCGAAAGCGGATTGCATGAAGCTTTTATGAGTCTACTGACAGGCTTTGAGGTACGTAAAAGAATGTATGATAGTCCTGCACATGCTAGGTGTGCCCTGTGTAGATAGTAGCCCCTGAGACTCTGGTTGTCATCGGAAATGACGACGAACAGAGGATCATATTCCCAGGTAATAACCATACTGCCTCTATGTGCAGGTGATGGAAGCTCCGGTGGCTAGCCGGACTAGCAAGTTTTCCCATTTAGAACGGCAGTTGGATGCAGCGGACGCCGACATCGAGCTTGTTAACAAAAGGCTTGACGAGGCGCAGGGTAAGTGCCATTATCTGGTAAACGCCACATAGGAAGAGCAGCATGATGCCAGTATCTTTAATATGTTGTGACTGCAGATGGAGCTGCCACTGTTGAAGCCTTGCGGGCAGAACTTGCCCGAGCCAAGGAACAAGCGAGGTTGAGTAATGCGGTTGCTGTGAAGGCGGGCGAAGAGTTGCAAGCCGAGAAGGCTGCGCATGGCGAGACCCGAGACAAGATGGCCAAGATGGCTATAGAATTAAAAGCCGCCGCCGACCGTTGCCGGGTTCTTGAAAAGGAAAACCAAGCGAAGGCATCAGACCTTGAGAAGGCCGCTGCGACGAAAAAGGATCTCCGCTCTGCTATGAGGGCAAAGAAGGAGGAGCTGCGGGAAGCCGGGGATATTGTAGCTGGGAAATCCTTTATGTTTCGGAGGAAATTCGGAGATCCCTGGTATGCCCCTCTGGATCGGCTATGGAGTTCGGAGGATGTATATATGGATTTGGCGGCAAGCGCTGCCGATGCGGCCAAGTACTTCCATGGTCAGACGGTCCGTGAAGTAGACCAGCTGTTTTGGAGACAATTCCATTCTCCCGAGCGTCCACTTTCATTGACTGGCCAATTAGCCGAATGAGCCAAACTAAATAGGTTGTCCGGACTCTCCATGAGGTCTGTTGTGGATCAGCTATGGCCGGAGAGGTCAAAACCGAACAGCTATTTCGGTTTGGTGCAGCAGGTCCTTGACGTGGCGCCGCGCATTAATGCGATGAGGAGGTCGGTGTGCATAGAGGGCGCACGGATGGCCTTTGCCCGTGTTAAGGCATACTGGGCGGAGATGTATGCTACCAATGTTGCAGTGCGGGATTCGGCTATAGGTCGAAAGGCTGCTGAACACTACTTTGAAGAAGTTCTTGAGGGTGCCCGTTTGATAGAGACCCAGTGCTCAAAAAATATTATGTTTGAGTGATATGTAATCTCATTGTAAGCGAAATGCTTTCATAAATTTTTATAAGGCTATCTTTATACTTTTGCCTGAAAGTAATATGATGCCTCCTGGGCGGCCGTTTATGTATACATGTGTATAACCTGAAAGATTGCAGTCATCGGCTTCAATCCCCACGCATATAATACGGAGGTGCTCGCAAAAACACGCGTTCACACTTAACCCAACGTCTTGGTCCTATTAAGGAGGTGATAGCGGAGCGAGCGAGGCAACCGGACTATAATGCTTTAGCACTTTCACTTAGCCATAGGAGTTTGACAGTGGGGCTACGAGATAGCCCCTGGTGGCTCCACACTCTCCCGATTCCGGGGTGCGTACATGCCTGGCCGGAAAACGGCCCTTCGTTAAGGCGGAGGAATTCTAACATTCCCACAGGTCATCGAGTGGTTGACCAGTCTCACGCTATATCATGACAGTCAGTTTTCAGCTTTCTCTACTGAAAGGATCGATATGGTTGACTAGAGGGGGGGGTGAATAGGCAACTAACAATATTTAGCTTTTCTTTAACAAGTTAAACTTTGCATCAAAATAGGTTGTCTAGAAATGCAACTAGGTGAGCAACCTATATGATGCAACGAGGATAGGTACACAAGCAAGCAAGAGATATGAAACAAGTAAGCTTGCTTAAATAAAGGCATGAGATAACCAAGAGTGGAGACGGTGGAGATGAGGATGTGTTGCCGAAGTTCCTTCCCTTTGAGAGGAAGTACGTCTCCGTTGGAGCGGTGTGGAGGCACAATGCTCCCCAAGAAGCCACTAGGGCCACCGTATTATCCTCACGCCCTCACACAATGCGAGATGCCGTGATTCCACTATTGGTGCCCTTGAAGGCGGCTACCGAACCTTTACAAACAAGGTTGGGGCTCGCTCCACAACTTAATTGGAGGCTCCCAACAAAACCACGAAGCTTCACCACAATGGAATATGGCTCCGAGGTGACCTCAACCGTCTAGGGTGCTCAAACACCCAAGAGTAACAAAATCCACACAAGAAAGTAGGGGGGAACCAAATATCCTTTCGTGGAAGTGTAGATCTAGGTCTCCTCCTTCAATCCATAGCAAATCAACAAGTTTGAGTGGCTAGAGAGAGAGATCGGCCAAGAGAGCTTGAAGGGCATCAATGGTGGAGTGAGAGAGGTCAAAGGTAGGAGTGGTAGGTGGGAGAAGCCCCCTTAAGTAGTCTCCCCACAATTCCAACCGTTACTGCGTTTTTGCACTGCAGCGGTACAACCGGTCCTCGTCCCGGTACAACCGGGACTCACGGTGTAACAGCAGAACCCTACCAAGCGGTACAACCGGATAGGCGGGAGGTAGTACCGGCTAAGAAAGATAACCGGACTAACCGCCTGGCTACCGCACAACCACCGCATCAAAATAGGAGCTTGACCGGTACTTGGGCGGTGCCTGGCCGGAACAACCGCATGGCCTTGAGCTCTTGGGCGGCTAAGTTCTGAGCGGAAGAACCGCTCGGACCACCGGTGGTACCGGTCATCGTGGAACGACCGGACCAACCGGGCCACTACCGCCCAAGAACAGCATCAAACCAGAGGCGAGAGCGGTACTTGAGCGGTACATGGACGGAACCACCGCCCTAGCTGTTGCAGAGCATGGTGGCGGTACCACCACCCGGAGGCAGCGGAACAACCGCTCGAGCAAAAGCTGGTGAGCGACAAGACCCAGCGGTACAACCGCTCCAGAGAGCGGTACAACCGCTGGGCAGAAACAGTGAGCAGGAAAGAGGGGAAGAGGCAAGGAAAACTCTCTCTCTCACACACACCTGAGGAAGGCAAAGAGAGGGTGAGAAAAGTGTACATGAACTGATTCCCCCAGAGCTTCGTAATGAGGATTCCCTCTTGATAGTACGGGTACTCTACGACCAAAAAAAATAAAAACGTAGAGGACACGTCTTCGATCTTTTCCTTCGAGAGGTAATAGCAATCCGATGTAAGCCTAAGCATCGAGAACCTGAAACATATAGCACACGTTTAGACCACAAAGGGTTGTCATCATCATCCAAAACATAAAGTAGGGAAATGCCCTTTCATCTACTGAGGTGCTCATCCGGATGAACCAGGGCACAATCGCAGTAGTTCTCCTGGTGCTACCTTAGCCGGCAAGGCGGAACGTAAGGCACCAAAACATAGGAGCCGGGCAAACCCAACATTTGACCAAAGACAATGATTCAGAGCTGATGCATATAGGGCCAAACTCGCGACGCCAAACACTCCCTAAGGTATTCGGTCTTTGTGGTATAAACCCGGCCTAAATAGTGGCCTTTGTAAGAAGCCCCTTGTGTCTGGGTACGTGCATTGTTCTGGCGTGGCCACATGCCAAGATGTCAGCATCCTTCTCAACGGTGGATATATGTCAACAAGAGACAGTAAAAAAGGTTTACGCAGGGTCTTAATCTAAGAAGAATCCTTGGAGCGGGTCCCTGCTGTACGTCTGTGCCTGTGTCTCCGTTGCGCCGTATCCTGGACGGGTGTAGCACGATGATCGTCTGTAAAAGAGAGGAAGTTAAGTGAAAAAGTCGTCGTGCAAAAATATAGTTTTTTTAAAGAAACCATGTATATTTCAAGATGATAAGAAATTGCCACTTGTCTGCGCGCGTTGAGCCCCTTGTATTGACAAATAGGGGTGTGACCACTTATTCCGTATAAATAACGGCGCCGGACTTGATTAGTTGTATCTGAGGTCTTGACGACCTATTGGGTGCTTTCGCTTGTCCGGGCGCCTTTAGTGTGCGGCTGCCAAGGCAGCCTCACTCTCTTCGGCGCGCAGAGATCGCTTGATATTTCCGTGCACTGTAATGATGCCACGTGGACCGGGCATCTTGAGTGTGAGGGAGGCATAGTGTGGTATTGCATTAAAGCGAGCGAAAGCTTCGCGTCCGAGCAGTGCTTGATAGCCACTTTGAAACGGAGCGATGTGGAAAGTTAAATGCTCGCGACGGAAGTTATCGGGGGAGCCGAATATAACTTGTAGTAGGAGGGAGCCCGTACAACGAGCCCTTGGGCCCGGCGTTACTCCTTTAAAGGTAGTATTGCTATGGCGAATTTGTGTTGGGTCTAACCCCATCCCGCGGATTGTATCCTGATATATTAGGTTTAGGCTACTGCCACCGTCCATCAAGACTCTTGTGAAGTGATATCCGCCAATTACTGGGTCTAGTACCAGGGCAGCCCATCCTGCGTGTCGGATACTTGCTGAGTAATCGCGATGGTCGAAAGTGATCGGTTGAGATGACCAGTGGCAGGACTTCGTGGTGACAGGCACTTGGGTATATTTACCTGGGAGTGCCGCGTTGTTTTTTCCCTTGTTTACGTGTAACATGTTTACTATTTTGACTTCTGGTGGAAATTTCTTTTGTTCCCCCGTGTCTTGCTTGGGGGGCTCGTCCTCATCTTCACTTGGTGTATCCTCCCCCTTGTGTATGGCATTGAGCTTGTCGGACTGCTTGAAGACCCAACATTCTCTGTGGGTATGATTAGCAGGTTTACCAGGGGTACTATGAATCTGACATACTTGGTCCAGAATTTTGTTGAGGCTGGACAATTCATCCCTGGTGCCTTTAGGGGGCGGCTTTTGACCTGGCCGAGAGTTTTTGAATCCGGCATTTACTGCCGTGCCCTTCGTGCCGTCTTCTTTATTCCGGCGTTTGTTATTGCTGTTGCGCCGTGATTTCCCATTTCCATCTTTAACTTCGGATGTACTGGGGTCGCTGGTGTTGCATCTGGCTAGCCAGCTGTCCTCACCCGCGCAAAAGCAGGTCACGAGGTTTGTTAGTGCGGCCATCGTTCTTGGCTTATTTTGGCTGAGGTGTCTGGCGAGCCATTCGTCACGGACGCTATGCGTGAAAGCTGCCAAGGCTTCGACGTCCGGACAGTCGACAATCTGGTTCTTTTTAGTAAGAAACCTATTCCAAAGCTTTCGGGCTGACTCTCCGGGCTGTTGAGTTATATGACTCAAATCGTCTGCATCCGGAGGTCGGACATAAGTCCCTCGAAAATTTGCCCAAAAGGCGTCTTCGAGCTCTTCCCAACTTCCAATGGAGCTTTCGGGTAGGCCTTTGAGCCAGTGATGAGCTGGCCCTTTGAGCTTGAGGGGTAGGTACTTGATGGCGTGAAGATCATCTCCTCGAGCCATATGGATATGAAGGATGTAGTCCTCAATCCAGACCCCAGGGTCTGTTGTTCCGTCGTATGCCTCTATGTTTACGGGCTTGAATCCCTCTGGAAATTCATGGGCCAGCACCTCGTCGGTGAAACATAGGGGGTGTGCGGCGCCCCTGTAGCTGGGTGTACCGCGTTGTTCGGATGTTTGTTGTGTTGCATTGTATGCTGGGGCGCGCTTGCGTAGTCCATAGATGGATCTTGTTGCGCCGTCCTTTGGGTGCGAGCCCTCACATGGGTCGCGTATTGTATTGTGAGTGGTGTTGTATGCCGATCTGTGTTGGTAGAGGGGTCGTCTATCCGACCAGGTGGCTGCTTTGATATTTGGTTGTGGGGGTTCTGAGGCCTCCTCATCGAATTCGGGTAGCAGCTTCCGCTTTGGGTAGCTCTTGGAGGGGCGATTGTCGCCGTACCTTGCTGCAGTATTGAGTATTTTACTCCATCTGATTTGGAGTGTGTCTTGCGCGGCTTTAAGCCTTTGCTTCCGCTTTTTCAGACTCCTCGCGGTGGCAACAAGCCTTTTACGGGCAGTCTGCTGCTCCGGGTGTCTGTCCGGCGTTATGTCGTCCGGACCATTAGCCTTGATAGGATTTGTTTGTTCGGTTTGATTATCCGGATTACCGTTGTCCGGCAGCGGTTCGCTCTGCTCCAGCGCTGGGTCTGTATGATCGCTATTTCTGTCCAGGCGGGATTTGGGGCGGCGCTTGCATCGCCGCTTTGACTGCTTTTCGAGGGAACAAGCCTTTGGTGCGTCCTTCCGCTCCTCGTCGTCATCTTTTGGTGCGTCCACCATGTATACGTCATATGACGAGGTGGCGTTCCAGGGCCCAATAGGCGCCGGTTCTTTATCGTTTCCTTCATCGGCGTCCATACCGTCGATGTCTTCGGAGTCTAAGTCGAGCATGTCGGTTAAATCGTCGACAGTGGCTACAAAGTGGGTGGTGGGTGGGCTTTGAATTTTTTTCATCATCCGCATCCCGATATCGCTGACCGTAGTCGGCCAGGGCTCTCCTGATAAAGAGAGAGACTTTAGTGATTTTGTAATATCTCCAAAGGGCGAGTGCTGAAAGATGCCCGCGGCAGTAAACTCCATGATCGGCGCCCAATCGGATTCGATTGGCAGCGGCGCGAATGGTTCGGAGTCCGGAGAGGAGTCCGACTCCTTGGAATCATGAGTCTCGCGAAGTGCGGGGCTGGTGTTCGGCTCAATCGCCGTTGGGATCGCAGCCCCCGAGGCGGCGTCCAACCACCCATCCTCGATCGGCGTGGTTGGCTCTGAATTAAGAGTCAAAGCCGATGCGGGTGCGGCCTCCAGGGCACTGTTCGGCAGCAGAGCTAGAGCATGCTCGTCGTGATAGTGCGGCGCGCTCGGTAGTGGCTCGAATCCGTCGAAGATCAAGTCCCCGCGGATGTCAGCCGTGTAGTTTAAACTTCCAAATCTGACCTGACGGCCAGGGGCGTAGCTTTCGATCTTCTCCAGACGGCTAAGCGAATTGGCCCGCAGTGCGAAGCCGCCGAAGATGAAGATCTGTCCGGGGAGGAAGGTCTCACCCTGGACTGCATCGCTATCGATGATCGTAGGAGCCATCGAGTCTGACGGCGACAACACAGAGGAACTCTCAATGAAAGCACCAATGTCGGTGTCAAAACCGGCGGATCTCGGGTAGGGGGTCCCGAACTGTGCGTCTAGGTCGGATGGTAACAGGAGACAAGGGACACGAAGTTTTACCCAGGTTCGGGCCCTCTCGATGGAGGTAAAACCCTATGTCCTGCTTGATTAATATTGATGATATGGGTAGTACAAGAGTAGATCTACCACGAGATCGAAGAGGCTAAACCCTAGAAGCTAGCCTATGGTATGATTGTTGATGTGTATGTTGTCCTACGGACTAAAACCCTCCGGTTTATATAGACACTGGAGAGGGTTAGGGTTACACAAAGTCGGTTACAATGGTAGGAGATCTTCATATCCGTATCGCCAAGCTTGCCTTCCATGCCAAGGAAAGTCCCTTCCGGACACGGGACGGAGTCTTCAATCTTGTATCTTCATAGCCCAGGAGTCCGGCTGAAGGTATAGTCCGGCTATCCGAACACCCCCTAATCTAGGACTCCCTCACCCGTTGTATGTGAATGTAGAGCTTATCACACCCGGTCATCACGTGGTGTATCAGCACGACGAACTATAGAAATGATGCATACTCAAGGAGAACACTTGTACCTTGAAATTTAGTGACAGATCATCTTATAATGCTACCGCCGAACTAAGCAAAATAAGATGCATAAAGGATAAACATCACATGCAATCAATATAAGTTATATGATATTGCCATCATCATCTTGTGCCTTTAATCTCCATCTCCAGAGCACCGTCATGATCACCATCGTCACCGGCTTGACACCTTGATCTCCATCAAAGCATCATTGTCGTCTCGCCAACTATTGCTTCTATGACTATGACTACCGCTTAGTGATAAAGTAAAGCAATTACATGACGATTGCATTTCATACAATAAAGCGACAACCATATGGCTCCTGTCAGTTGCCGATATATAACTCTGTTACAAAACATGATCATCTCATACAATAAAATTTAGCATCTTGTATTGACCATATCACATCACAACATGCCCTGCAAAAAAAATTTAGACGTCCTCTACTTTGTTGTTGCAAGTTTTACGTGGCTGCTATGGGCTTATTAAGAACAGTTCTTACCTGTGCATCAAAAACCACAACGCGATATAGTGATTGCTTTTTGATCTTCAGAAAAAAACCATGTTCATTGAATCTGATTCAACTAAAGTTGCAGAAATAGATACCCACTAGCCACCTGTGTGTGAAGCACGTCGGTAGAACCAGTCTTCCGTAAGCGTACACGTAATGTCGGTCTGAGCCGCTTCATCCAACAATATCGTTGAATCAAGAATCAACTAGTGACGGCAAGCAATATGTATATACCCACGCCCACAACTCCTTTGTGTTCTACTCATGCATATAACATCTACTCATAGACCTGGCTCGGATGTCACTGTTGGGGAACGCAGTAATTTAAAAAAAATCCTACACACACACAAGATCCATCTAGGTGATGCATAGCAACGAGAGGGGAGAGTGTTGTCCACGTACCCTCGTAGACCGTAAGCGGAAGCATTAGGACAACGCGGTTGATGTAGTCGTACGTCTTCACGATCCGACCGATCCTAGCATCGAAGGTACGACACCTCCGCGATCTGCACATGTTCAGCTCGGTGATGTCTCATGAACTCTAGATCCAGTTGAGTGTCGAGGGAGAGCTTCGTCAGCACGACAGTGTGATGACGATGATGATGAACTTACCGACGCAGGGAATCGCCTAAGCACTACAACGATATGACCAATGTGGAAATCTGTGGAGGGGGGCACCGCACACGGCTAAACAATCAACTTGTGTGTTCTAGGGTGCCCCCTCCCCACGTATATAAAGGAGGGAGGGGAAGGCCGGTCGGCCCTCTCTAGGCGCGCCAAGGGGGGAGGAGTCCTCCTCCTAGTAGGAGTAGGACTCCTTCCTTTCCTAGTCCCACTAGGAAAAGAAGGAAGAGGAAGAAGGAGAAAGGAAAGGGGGCCTGCCCCCCACCCAATTCGGATTGGGCTTGGGGGGGCGCCCCCACCTAGGCCGCCTTCTCCTCTCTCCCACTAAGGCCCATTAAGGCCCATACACTCCCCGGGGGTTCCGATAACCCCCTGGTACTCCGGTGAATGCCCGAACTCACCCGGAACCATTCCGATGTCCAAACATAGCCTTCTAATTTATCGATCTTTATGTCTTGACCATTCCGAGACTCCTCGTTATGTCCGTGATCATATCCGAGACTCCGAACTACCTTCGGTACATCAAAACACATAAACTCATAATACCGATCGGCAGCGAACGTTAAGCGTGCGGACCCTACGGGTTCGAGAAATATGTAGACATGACCGAGACTCATCTCCGGTCAATAACCAATAGCGGAACCTGGATGCTCATATTGGATCCTACATATTCTACGAAGATCTTTATCGGTCAAACCGCATAACAACATACGTTGTTCCCTTTGTCATCGGTATGTTACTTGCCCGAGATTCAATCGTCGGTATCTCAATACCTAGTTCAATCTCATTACCGGCAAGTCTCTTTACTCGTTCCGTAATGCAACATCCCGTAACTAACTCATTAGTCACATTGCTTGCAAGGCTTATAGTGATGTGCATTACCGAGAGGGCCCAGAGATACCTCTCCGATACACGGAGTGACAAATCCTAATCTCGATCTATGCCAACTCAACAAACACCATTGGAGACACCTGTAGAGCATCTTTATAATCACCCAATTACGTTGTGACGTTTGATAGCACACTAAGTGTTCCTCCGATATTCGGGAGTTGCATAATCTCATAGTCAAAGGAACATGTATAAGTCATGAAGAAAGCAATAGCAACAAACTAAACGATCATAGTTCTAAGCTAACGGATGGGTCTTCTCCATCACATCATTCTCTAATGACGTGATCCCGTTCATCAAATGACAACACATGTCTATGTCTAGTAAACTTAACCATCTTTGATTAACGAGCTAGTCAAGTAGAGGCATACTAGGGACACTTTGTTTGTCTATGTATTCACACATGTACTAAGTTTCCGGTTAATACAATTCTAGCATGAATAATAAACATTTATCATGATATAAGGAAATATAAATAACAACTTTATTATTGCCTCTAGGGCATATTTCCTTGAGGGAGTACAATGCAACCACGTAACTATACATTACACATATCGTCCGGCTACTTACATCACTAACTTACCATCGGACTACCAAAATTTAGCAAGTTTGGCTATGATGGGGAAGATTATCAACGGCTGTCCTTGCCCTTCCCGACGACCTTACCGTCCTTATCACGGAAGTTCCGATCGAAGACGCGGTAGGGATCGAGTCAGATCTGCTTGTTGCCGGAGTTGTCCGACCCGTCACTGTTCTCCTTGTCCTCCTTGGGTGGTAGTCCGGCCATTGCACGAACCGCTCGATTCTACTCTCAAGCGAGGGCGCATGTGTTCCTCCACTGCCACTTCTTTACAACACGGGTATGGATGACTTCCTCCTCTGCGGCCGCCCGCGCCGCCCCCGCCGCCGCCATGTCGGCAGCGAGGCGGGCCTTCACCGCCCTTATCCTCTCTTTCCCACGGTGGGCACACCGGTCTCGGTGGGACTCATACTCCGTTCGACTGGTGACGAGGAAGGGGAGATTTGAAGGCTCCCGGGACCGCGATGATCCAACCCCGGAGGATCCGAGTGCCCGATATGCCGACGCTATGTAGTTGCGTCGGACAGATCCTGCTGTCGGTCAGGCGCTGTCCTCTCGGGAGCGGCGGAGTGCAATGCGGACGACCATTGCCTCCTGCAACCCACACAGGATGACACCTTAGTAGATGGGTCCGAACTGGTCGAAGTCAGATCCACTGCCCCGCCATGCCGGAGAAGGCCGGAGATCGTCGGAAGGGAGTTTGGGTGGCGGAGGGGAGTGGAGTGAAGTGAAGTGAAGTGGTTAGGGTTTGGTCCGGCGAGCGGATGGGGAGGAATATATGTGGTGTCGGGTGGGTCAGCATGGGCCGGAAACGACGTGGTGAACGCACCTGGGCATTTGAGGCGCATGTCTAGATCACATTTTCATGATCGGTCAGTGACTTGGCCGTCCACCCAGATGTTTGAAGCGGGTTTGGTGCGTCCGACTGTAGATGCTCTTACCACGGTTATTTACACTACCCACAAAAGAAAATTAATCCGATATTTTTTCCATTGTAATGACGGTCTGAGTGAAACTCCAATGGGGTGACCCAAACAGACGCGCGCTTTTTCCGCTTTTCGTCCGTTTGGGTCGGCCAGGCGGACGTGCGCATCCACATTCTCAAATGGGTCGGCTTGACCGCCCAACGGGAGGCTGACCCAAATGTGACGGCGTAGAAAAAAACAGCTCGCACAAAATAAACATAATTAAACATAAGTGTCCGATCAAACGCCGGCCAAGTCCACTTAAACCTAATTAAATTAAAATATAAAAAAGACTGCGCCACCCCGCACACTGCCCTAGACATCGTCGGCCTTGCCCTTGCCCTTGACGTCGTCGTCGCCGTCGCCCTCACCGCCTGTGAGGTTGATGAAGACGGGAGCAGGGCCAGCCCACCCGAACACCGCCTAGTACGCTGCCAGGGCAGCCTCCTCCGGCATCTGCTGGAGCGGCGACATTGCGGCTAGCCGCGCGTGTTCCTCCTCCTCCTCCTCGAGCCGGAGCGCCTTCGCGTCGCGTTGGAGCAGCGCCTCGTAGCGCATCTGCCACTCGCCGGCGGCGTGCTCCTGGAGGAGCCAGTGCGCCTTTCAGCGCTTGAGGTGGGCCGCCTCCTGCGCCGGTGTGGCGGCGAAGTGGGCAGGAGGCGCGCTCACCCACTCGCGGTACTGCCCCGCCCACGTGTAGGCCTCCTCCGGCCAAGTGGGTGGAGGCGGGAAGCGCTTCCGCGTCAGCGACGGCCCCGGCTCTGGCTTCGACTTGGGCTCGACGGGTGGCGGCGATGGCGGTGGCGGCCCGAAGAGCGGGGTGTGGAACGGAGTCGCACGCCGCCGACAGGGCAAGGGCTTGCTCCAGCCCATCCCAGTGCGCGTCCTCCTCGAGGCGGCTAGCCTCCAGCGCGTGCTGCAGGGCCTCCTCGAGGGCGGCTTGGTACTCCCCCTCCGCCTCCATGTCTTCCGGCTCTACCCGCGGGGGCGGCGGTGGGAACGGCGGCGGGACGGCGTCGACGCCTACATGTCGTTGCTCCTCGTGTTCGAGGGCGAACCAAGCCTCCCAGTTGGGAGAGTCGGCGGCATACTCAGGCAGCCGACGCTGCTCCGGCGTGACCTGCACACGACGCCTGCGCACCTCCTCGCCGTGCGCCCGCTGGCTTCACGGAACCGCCGGCACCGGGATCCGCTGCGGACCCAAGTGCCAGTGGTGCGACATCGTGACATCAGGGTAGGGCAGTGGCTGCCTGTACTCCCAGTGCCACCGTGCTTGGTGCACCGGGATGTGCAGGCGCCGGCGACCTGGGCAGAAACGCGCCGGCGTCGCAGGAGGTGGGGGGAGGAGTACGGGGGGACGAGGCACCGGGGGTGCCCTTGCCTTTGCCACTGCTAGACCCATCACGAGCTAGGGTTTGCTGTCGCCAGCGAGGAAACAAAGGGAGTGATGGATGGGGGGGGGGGGCAGACGTGGACGAAAGTGGATGAGGCCAGCCCCCGCCGTACGCGTGCTTAAAAAAGGACGCTTCCACTGGCTGACTAGTGGGTCCGCTGTCGGTGGTCGTCATAAATAAGATGATGGGCGGCGGTTGGATGGCCTACAGGTGGGGACGCGGCGGGCGCCGAGAAGACGTGCGGCGCGTCTGCGTCGACGCATTTCACACGCAATTTCGGGCCAGAAATGGATCGACGCGGATTTCAAGCGGACGCGATTTGCGTTAGGGTCGATGCGTTAAGCCTTCACCTTTGTCCGCGCCAATTCAAATGGACGAAATGAGTCATCCTATTGAAGTTGCTATGAGCCCTTAGAGTCGATCATCGGCGAGCACTTGGAGGTTCTTGCCTGAATTTGGACGCGGAGCCAGCTGCGCCCCTGCCATTTCTATGCACCACAGTCCACGAGCACCTTCCCGTGTCGTTTCTCCCGTGCTCGTCCGTGCAGGGTGTCCCATCATGCATAGTTGCATACGCATGTACTCCTAGTGTGAGAGGCATGGCACGTGGCCGTCGCAGAGCTAGAGAGGCCATGATCGAGGAGGGAAGGCCACGGGTGGATGATACACCGACCGATATGCGCCCACCACCTTCGTCGGCCGCGGGAGCGAAAAAGAAAAGCCGGCCACTTTGAGCTTACAACGAGCGTGGGACGGCCACTGGGCACCGGCACGTAGTCTGTCGTATCCGGTGTCTCTCTCTCTGTAGCACTTTCGTGCTTTTTGCACAGGATGGTTTGCACTTGGTAATGGCCACTCCAGTCGCCTTGCCTGCCTACAAGCATCCCCAAGGAGTATCGATCACCGGCATGTTGGATATAAGAGCTTAGGAGCAGTATTTAGCAACGAGAACATTCGGTCACATTCTTCAGATGAAACACGCCACACACTTACAAATACTACAAGCGGGTTTACTTATTCTCGGCCTCCTCCAGTGCGATGCGTGCATGTGCGGCGCGACGTACGTGTACACGTACTCGTGGGCAATCACGGAATATTTCATTCACCGACGCCATGGTAAGCGTGGGTCTTGAATGATGCAGTATGTTCGGCCCAGGCGTAAGCGTCAGATTGGCGTCCACCGGCGCGTGGGCCGGCAATGGTACCTTGGACGTGCAGCATGCAGCCTGACACGGGCCCGCTTCTAGCTTTCTCAGGCTCTGAGCCTGAGTTTGCCTACCATTTCTGTCAGAAAATTATACTCCATCCGTTTCAAATTACTCGTCATAAAAATGGATGTATTTAGAATTAAAATACATCTAGATAAGTAATTCGGAACGAAGGAAATACTATTTTTCAATACTTCACATAGCCACCAGCCTCACGACGGCCATGTTTGGATCCTTGGATTAGAGTTAGTTTGGGTTAGTTTGGACTCAACTAACCCAAAAATATCCAAACAGGAGGGTTACTTTGGGTTAGATGCATCTAACCCGCCCCAAAAAACTAACAAACCCAAGAGGTTAATTCTTCCCGGGATCACAAAAAAAACACACTTTTCTCTCGCTCTTCCCGTAGTAGATCCCTCCCCACTTCCTCGAAGCTTCTCGTCCTCTCCCTCCCTCCCTCTCGCACCGTCCGTGAAGGCGCCTCGCCGTATCCGCGCTCCATCTAACCCTGCCATCCAAACACCTTTTTCATTTAAATTTAGTTAGTTCAGGGTTAGTTCAGAGTTGGAATCTAACTCTAACCTATAACTGAGTTAGAGTATTCAAACAGGGCCAACGATTGAGACGAAGGTTAAAGCCCTCCAATATCGTGTGGTTCAGCTCAGTTGACTTGAAATTTGTCCCTCAAAGGTCGTGGTTTGTGTGATATTCACTGTTTTCCGTTGGCATGATTCCCTTTTCTTGTGTATATGTTTCATATTTTTCACGAAATTGTCTTTCTAGTCCCGAGTTCAAATGCACCTTTATGAACACGAAAATAAATGAAGCAAACAAAATTTTAAAAAATGGATTTCTTTTTCTACAACAAACATTGCTTAGTTCTCCACGTGCATGCAAAATTTCATGATGGAATCACCTTCACGAAGGTATGGAAAAAAATCAGCTTTCTAAAATGCTTTAAAAATAGGTTTTTACCATCATTTCCTCAGAGCGTTAGGGATATTTTTTTCCTCATAGAAAATTTGCAGGTAAGTACAACAATCAAGAATGTTTCTTGCCCAAAAAATTCAGTTTTTCTTTGAAATTGTTACTACCTTTTGATTTTACTATTTTGCAAGGGTGCATTTGAGCTCGGAAGCAAAATTTCATGTCCATATTTTCGTGCAATCTCAACATCAGACTGTTAACAAAACCAATTTTGCTAACTAGCGGTTTCCAAAAGTTCACCCTTAGTGCAGTTTCAACATCACCAACTTGTCTTTCTAATCCCAAGCTCAAATGCATCTTTATGAAGAGTAGAATAACATAAAAATTTGAATCTTTTTTTACAACAAACATTGCTTAGTTCTCCGCCTGCATGCAAAATTTCGTGATGAGATCACCTTCGTGTAGGTTTGGGCAAAAATAAATAAAATCAACTCTCCAAAATGCTTTAAAAAGAGTATTTTAGCATCGTTTTCTCATAGCATTTGGGGTATTTTTCTTGACAGAAAATTTGCAGGTATGTAGAACATTCAACAATGTTTGTTTCCCAAAAAATTTGGATTTTTTTTGAAATTGTTTACCACTTCTTTTGATTTTATTACTTTACGAGGGTGCATTTGAGCTCAGAAGCAAAAATTTCATGTCCATATTTTCGTGCAATTTCAACATCAAATTATTAACAAAACCAATTTTGCTAAACTAGGGGTTGCTAAAAGTTTCTTATATCTTAGCCAATGTGTATCAAGAAAGAATTCGATTATGTTTATTGACAGTGTCCCGGCTAGGGGGCCTCTCACCATGTCGACTCCCGGACTGGTGGTGCAAAACCAATTTCATGTCCATCCAGGGTCATTTTGGGCGACCCATGATGCATACAAGGAAGCCAAGAAGCCTTGGCGTACAAGGCAAGGACTCTCTATTCATGGAGGACTACTCTCCACCTACATAGCAGACTAGGATTCATGTTATCATAGGCCTCTGGTAACTTATATAAACCCAAGCCAGGTTGGTGGACAGAATAAGATCGACATATCTTAGAGATGAGGGACAGAACAATCTCATGGTAGATCAATTTGTCCTTTGTGCTCTATCCCAAAGCAACACAAACACAAGTAGGACGCGGGGTATTATCTCTTTGAGAGAGCTCGAACCTAGGTGAAACCTCATGTCCTTATTACCATCTCATCTTAGGCTACTAGCTCGGGACCCCCTACCCGAGATTCGTCATAATCGACTCCGCCGTTTATCCTAGTGTAACATGATGAAATACATTGCCGACCTATGTTGGTCGACCCAATGTTTGGTTGAATTGGTCATGAACATACCAAAGCTCGCTAAGTGAAGCTCGATTTGAAAGAGACTGGATAACTAGTTTTATTTACTAATGTCAATATAACCAATGTTTTTGCGCAAATGGGTCTGTTCATACGCATCTTGCTTGGTCAAACACTTTTGTTCTTGTGCTTTAGACTGCTTGAAACCCAAAAATATGCAAAACAAATTTTATTTAGGCTTAGTCTCGCTTATCATACAATTAGGTGTAGGTACTAATAAGCAAGCCCATTTACCTATTTTGACATGACCATCTCTATACAATTAGTACCACATGACATATAACTGCTCATTAGGGGTGCTCGGGGTGTACGAGCCTAACAACAACATTGTATAAGGAGGATGAGGGAACATGGTACAATGATTCACACAAATCAACGAGGTAGTTGAATCAGACAACTATAGGTCGATCTTGAGGCCATATGATTGACAGTGAAGGTGTTGACATGTGGGAAGATGGACATAGGGAAGGGATGGTGACAGTGTTGTGGGAGGTGGAGACAGAGACATTATTAATGACAGATACAGTCAAAGATATGGGTCTCGTCATTTGCTGACGTTCATGTGTCTGCATGATCTATTTCATAGATGTACATTTCACGGAGAGGGTACAAGGGGTATTATATAATAGGGAATGTGACAACCGCTGGTCAAAACTGTCGTGCTCAATGGTACCATGATGATGAGCAAGACATCCTACAATTGCTCAGTCGGTCAATCAAAGCGAGACTTTACCTGTAGGTAAAGGATGACTCACGTTTACTACATCGAATAACATATATGTTATACCGCCTAAGTACAGAAGTATTTATTTGGCTTGTCCAAAATAGAAACGAACAAGAACGCCACGCAAATACTTAGATTGGCACAGAAGGAAACGGTACAAGAAAGGCAACAAGGTTGGCAGCTAGCTAGCTTGCAAAATATTCAAGCATATCAACGGAGGGGGGGGGGCATGACAAAACTGAAGGCTCTTTTTGCATAAACTGACACACCGAATGTTCGGTTGAAGTTGTCGTGCACATATCATACCTATTGAAGTGAAACTCGGTTTTTCAAAGGCTGGAATATCTGATTTTATATAGCAGTGTTAATACAACCAAGGTCATGGTGCAAATGGACCTTGTAGCTGGGAGATATGGATCGCATCATCAGCAAATCTCGCTGCAGCTACAACATCTATGTGGTAGTGAAGAATTAGGGACTGGCTATGTGCAAGTTACTCGAAATAGGAGTTGACTATGCCCATGCAAAAGAATTGTAGCACATGATAGATGGACATATTAGGGAAAGTAGGAGGGGGTTTATATGGTAAATGCAATCATTGTTGGACCGGGAACCTTTAACACGAGGATGATGAAGGCATCTTACAATTGTGCGGTTGGATTGAAGCAAAGAGTACACTCGAAGGTAATGAATGGCTCAAGGTAATGAAGGTGTTGACATCTAGGAAGATGAACATAGGGAAGGGATGGTGATAGTGTTGTGGGAGGTGGAGATAGAGACATTGTTAATGACATATACAGTCAAAGCTACGGGTCTCGTCATTTGCTGACGTTCGTGTGGCTGCAAGATCTATTTCATAGAATTACATTTCATGAGAAGGGTAGCAGGGGTATTATATAGGGAATGTGACAACCGCTGGATCGGAATCGTTGTGCTCAATGGTACCACAATGATGATCAAGACATCCTCCAAATGCTCGGTCGGTCAATCAAAGTGAGACTTTACCTGATGGTAAAGGATGGCTCATGTTTACTACATCGAATAAAATGTATGTTGTGCTGCCTAAGAACAGGAGTATTTATTTGGCTTATCCAAAATAGAAACGGACAGGCACGCCACGCAAATACTTACATGGGCATGGTAGGAAAAGGTACAACAAAGGCAACAAGGTTGGTAGCTAGCTAGCCTGCAAAATATTCAACCATCTCAATGGGGTGGCTATGACAAAACTGAAGGCTTCATTTTGCAGAAACCGACACACCTAATGTTCGATTGAAGTTGTCGTGCACATATCATACCTGTTGAACTGGAACTCGGTTTTGAAAAGGCTAGAATAACTGATTCTATATAGCAGCGTTAATACAACCAATGTCATAGTGCAAAATGGATATTATAGCTTGGAGATATGGATCTCGTCATCGGCAAATCTCGCTGCAGCTACAACATCTATGTGGTAGTGAAGAGTTAGGGATTGACCATGTTAAAGTTACTCAAATTATTAGGAGTTGACTATGCCCACACAGAAGAACTGGAGCACATGATAGATGGACATTGGGGAGAGACTAGAAGGACGTTTATATGGTAAATGCAATCACCGTTGGATCGGGACCTTTAACACGATGGTGAGGAAGGCATCTTACAATTGTGCGGTTGGATTGAAGCAAGGAGTATACCCAAAGGTAATGAATGGCTCAAGTTTTCTGATATCGAATAATAACGTACCTAAAAGCGGAATTATTTATTCGGCTTATGCGAAACAGAAAACAAACATGATCGAACACACACAAATACTTACCTCGCCATTAACAGATGGAAAGGCACGAGAACTAGCTAGCCTGCAAAGTGCAAATGTTCACCCGTCTCAACGAGGTGGCCATGACAAAACCACAGGGCAGGGCGGCTTTATTTGCAGAAACCAGCTTGGCCGGCTTTGGGAACGCCAGTCGCGGGGCCATGTTAATTGTGGAAAACCCCGGGGTGCCCCCGTGCTTTTACGCGCACAAACAGCCGGCAAGCAAAAAGGAGAAGCGCGTCCGCCTCGTGCGTGCGTGCCCCCGCACTCCCTCCTCCCTCCCTCCCCTCCCACGCGACGCGACCGCCCGGAGCGGCACGGCGCCACACCGACCACTGGTTTCCACCCCTCCCCCTCCCCGTGGAAGCTTCTCTCCCCACTCCCCACTCCCCACCTCGCTGGCCTCTGCTTGAGTGCTCCGGGGAGGCCGGCTGGGGCGCGGGCGATGGCGAGGGTGATGCACCGGTCGAGCTCGGACGGCGGGTCGAGCAGCGGGTGGTCGGAGGCGGCGGCCGCCGCGGCGGGGGAGGAGGAGCGGTCCGGGTGGGAGGTGCGGCCGAGCGGGATGGTCGTGCAGGCCCGGGACAGGGGCGCCGACGGCGCCGCGGCGGGGGTGCCGCCCAGGCCGCCGCCGCCGGAGATCAGGGTGCGGGTCAAGTACGGCGCCGCCACCCACGAGGTCGCCGTCTCCTCCATTGCCACCTTCGGTCAGTATTTATCCCGTCGCCCTGATCCCCCCTTCTCGTCAATAATCTCTTTCCCTGTTCGTGGCCTAATTAGTGCCTTGCTTAACTGCGGCTTAACTTTCCTCTCATCGCCGCCGTCGTTTCTTCTCTGTAAGATACGAAACTGAAATTTGTGCTGCTAATTACTTTGAATTACTTTTGTCTTGCGTTCAAACTGTTTGTTACTAATTATTATGTGCACAAAGTGATGGAGATAGTAGTAATTTTTTCGTTAATGGTGTGAAATGCTTAACCTAATCACGTCGTCCGCGAAGTTGTGACGTTTGGCATACGGCATGACAATGCGTGCAGGCCAATAGGGAGTTCGTGGCCGCGGATAAATTAATTAAAAAATAAAGATAGTCCACCTATCGGATTTATCAGCTAAATCCGTCCCATAAAAAATGGCCATGACTTCCGGCCGTGCCGCGTGGAGGACGCGATAATAGTACGGCGAGACATCCCCCTTGTCACCATTTTTCTCCCCCTTCTTCTGAGTATTTTATAAGGAAGGAGACGAAATCCAGGGAATAATCCGTGCAGAGCCCGTGATTTCTTGATCCGTGAGAAGGGCAGAGGCCTTTATTTCTTCAGGAATTCCATTTCCTGAATTTACTAGTAAATAAAATCTAAAGAAAAAGAGATTATGTCTGCTAACGTAAGCTTCAGTTCCCGAAATCGTACGACCTGGATTCCTGCCGGCCGCGGGATCCCGGCGTCCATTGGCCGGGCTGCAGCCCCGACGCACTTTCAGATGCAACGTCGTGCGTGCAGGCCAAACTTTGGTTGGAGATTACGAGGCTAAATCGACCGACCAGATTTGCTGTCAAAACCAGTTCGTCGCTTTGCTTTTTCACCTTTGCCTCACGACAAGCGCTGACGGGCGGTGACAGCCAGCGGCGGGGCGGGGCGGAGCGCGAGCGCGGGTGTCCGGATGCGGGGCGAATCCTGGCTGGCGCGGGACGGGTCCGCGTGTACGGCGGCCTCATCGGACGGCCAGCAGCGGCTGGGGCACGGCCCGCTTGTCCCGTTGCACCGACACCTTTCCGCCCCATGATGATACTGCGCCACTGTTTGGAAAATAACTCGGAGGCGTCGCCCAGCACGTTCCAGTCCCATTCACCGAGACCCACGTGTACTTGTGTATTTTCAAGAAAAAATGATGCGGAGTAGAGAATGCCATGGTAAAAATAGTCCATACTTGAAAAAAAATCAAGCTGGGAATTTAGATAGTATCTGCCGCACCACATTGTCTGTCGCTGCATTTGGCGATCCACAATGGCATGGCAGGCCTGGCCACTCGGATTCCGAGAATCTGGTCTGCAAGTGGCGCCGAAAATCCGTGTCAGTGCCGTGAAGAACTACCAAAACGTCCCAGCAAAGCAAAAGTACCACAGTAACTCTGAATCAAAATGTTGTTGGCCAGCGAGCGGCACGACGATCCAGCAGTAATCAGCTGTGATGTGCAGTAGTAATTTTGCTGGTTTCGTACTACTTCTGATTGGTTTGTTGGTGGCGGATGGTGGTGACCGCGCAGGTGAGCTGAAGAAGGCGCTGGCGCCGAGGACGGGGCTGCAGCCGTCGGAGCAGCTGCTGACGTACAAGGGGCGGGAGCGGAAGAACTCGGAGTTCCTGGACAGGTTCGGCGTCAAGAACAAGTCCAAGCTGGTGGTCTCCGAGGATCCGGCGAGCCTGGAGCGGCGCTACATCGAGCGGCAGCGGAACGCCAGGATCCAGAACGCCAACCGCGCCATCGGCGCCATCGCCCTCGAGCTCGACAAGCTCGCCGATCAGGTATGCACAACCGCACACACACAAATGCTCATTGTTTTTCCTTCCACCGCCGACGATCGATCGCTGACAAAAGAAACGAGCTCCTGACATCTAGCGGTGACAGTTTGCCTTATTCAGAGATGATCTAGCGGCGGGTAAAAATGGGATGCTTTGTCTTTTTAGGCGTGTGATTAGTTGCTGTCTCTGCATCCTAGAAGGGAATTAGTCGCAGACTTGCAGTATCAGTGCGTGTGGCGTCAGGCACGCAGGCATGGGACGGAAGGGGAATGCTGCTGCTGCGTTCGCATTGAATCGCATGTCCAGGGAATTAGGTGAGCAAATTGACGCCGCGAGCTCGTCCAAAAAACAGAATTGATGCTCCGTGATCGATCGATGTGGGCGCCGGTGAAATTTCCGTCGGCAGCAGCATGGTCCCGGAGTAGGGTTCACTCAGCGTAACCATCAGGATTCCGGCATTACGACACGAATCCGTCACCCCGTCACTGACAAGTGACGAGTAACAAGGATGCTCTCCTCACTTTCATCATTGCTGCCCGAAGCGGCCGGTGCCTGCGTCTGACGTCCCTGCCTCTGATGCTGTTATTCTAAGCTGATCGGATGTTAAAATTTATTCTCGTTCTTGTGCCACCAGGTGACGAGCATCGAGAAGTCGGTGTCCGGCGGGAGCAAGGTGGCGGAGGTGCAGATCACGACGCTGATCGAGCTGCTGATGCGGCACGCGGTGAAGCTGGAGAGCATACCTGCCGACGCCGACACCTCCTCGCAGAAGAACCTCCAGGTACCCCCACCACACCACACACCCTACATTCACTGCACGCAGATCAGGTTTAGTAGGGGTATCGTGCCATCGGTTCTGGTACAACTCTCCCCTTCGATGAGGGCAGGGTGGGGCTGTCGGCGTCTGCGATCCGCATCATTGCGTCTGCAGGTAACGCGAGCAGTGCCATGACCAGCGGTGCAATGCGAGTGTCGACGAGGAATGCAACGTGTGGTGTGGGCGAGTGCCCTACATGCCCCCCCGGGACGGTCACAGGCTCATTGGCTCCTTTCTGGAGGACACGTACGTGGTCCAGTACAAGCACAGGGAAAAACTCCACCTCCACCCCTTTCCCCTGCTCCGAATGTTAGGTAGATAGAGAGAGCCCTTGGATGCCAGCCTAGCCGATCCTGGAGTGTACTCTGAACGCGTCGCATGCAGCCTAGTGAGTAGCTTCTACTGATCGTGTTAGCAGCAAATCTTCTTAGTTAAAGGGGATGAATGTGCTCCCTGACCGTGCTGTACAAAGAGTAGATGACAAGAAAGGTAGATTGCCATGGAAGTGGCGCAGGCTGTTGGCTAGGTCACGAGCACAAGCAATGTGAGACTGAGACCAAAAGTCTGGGCCGCAAGCTTTCATCATTTATCTGCGATGATACCTTCATGCCACCTCGAGATGAGAACGGAAAAGCTCCTTCACTTTCTGTTCCGATGATAATGACATGCGGATAAACAATTTGAGTGCAAGCTTTTATCTGTGTGGTGTTTGTTGGTGCAGCCATGAGTGTAGTAGCGTAGCCCGTTGTCTTGGAGAAGAAAGCTGATTTGATTCTGTTTTTGTTGGCAGGCGAAGCGGGTGCAGAAGTGCGTGGAGGCGCTGGACGTGCTCAAGGTGTCCAACGCGCGGCTGCAGACGGTGGTGGTGACCACCAAGTGGGAGACGTTCGACAACAGCCCCCCGGTCACCACCAAGTGGGAGATCTTCGACTGAATTAAGCAGCAGCAGCAGAAGCAGCAGAGATTTTTCTTTATACAGAAGAGTGTCCATTTCGTTCGTTTCATGCCGTCAGTTTTGGTGTCTTGTTCCTTGCCCATTATTCGTTTTTATAACCGCGGTGAGCTGGTTTAGGTTAGTAGGTCGCAGCAGGAGGACCCCGGATCCCACCGTTTGTTTCGTCTGTTTGTAATCATCATCGTCGTCGACTCGTCGTCGTCACACCCGCTCGATTGATGGATGGATCTCACTCCAATAAACAGCAAAGCAGCACTGTTCTTTAGTGTGCTCTCCAAAGTGCAGTGTGTACTGATGGTGTGGAGATTTGTGCCGGAAGCAATGGTTGATGGGTCTCACTCGCTGGGATTATGTTTACAGTCCTTTGGCGCTAGCATGCCCTAGAGCGTATTGAGGCACTATCGGATCATGCGCCCTTCATTCTTAATTCTAATTCTACAAACCCATCCGCTCGCCGCCCTTTCAAGTTTGAATTGGGATGGTTGCATCAAGAAGGCTTTGCAGTCATAATCAAGAATATATATGGGAGAGACCCGCAATTGGCCGCACATCTATTCAGAGATGGAATTTTAAAATAAGAACCATAAGGTGGTACCTATCTGGATGGGAGAAACACACCAATGGAATATACAAAAAAGAAAAGCAACGGCTCGCCACCATTATTGATGACCTCGATAAAATCGCAAAAACTCGCATCTTGTCACAACAAGAGATTGAATTGAAAAATCAATCCAATGAGAATATTGCACGTCTTTTATGAGAAGAGGAAATCAAATATTACCAAAGATCCAAAGCTGACTTCATCTTGAAGGGAGACAGTAATACACGATACGTCCAACTTGTCGCCAATGGTCGTCATAGGAAGAAGTGTATATTCAGTCTCCAACAAGATGAGGGGCGGATCAAAGGTCAGGCAGAGCTCAAAAGTTATATATTCAAATACTAGAAATCTTTGTTTGGGGCACCTGATGAAGGGAACTTTACCCTTGACGAGACCCGAACAGATGATATTCCACAAGTCACAGCAGAAGAGAACGATATCTTCACGGCACCTTTCTCTGAGGAGGAGGTGAGAGCAGCAGTGTTTCAGATGAAACATAACAAAGCTCCAGGCCCTGATGGCTTCCCCGCAGAATTCTATCAGAATTTCTGGAATATCATCAAGACTAACCTATTGGAGTTGTTCAATTGTCTTCATGCTGGCCAACTTGATCTATTCAGGCTTAACTTTGGCGAGATCGTTTTGTTGCCAAAAATTAAGGAGGCTGAGTGAATCCAGCAATATAGACCCATATGTCTCCTTAATGTTAGCTTCAAGATTTTCACCAAAGTGACTGCTAATAGGCTCAATACGGTTGCTGACCATGTCGTCCGGCCATCTCAAACGGCTTTCATGCAAGGTAGAAATATACTCGATGGAGTAGTAATCCCACATGAGACCGTTCACGGGATGCACCGTAAAAACATGAGTGGAGTACTTTTCAAAATTGACTTCGAAAGGCCTATGATAAGGTCAAATGGTCCTTCCTTCAACAGGCCATAAGAATGAAAGGTTTCTCCGATAAATGGCGCGAGTGGATCCAAAATTTTGTTACTGGAGGTAGTGTGGCTGTCAAAGTCAATGATGACATAGGCCATTACTTTCAGACGGAAAAAGGACTATGACAGGGTGACTCCATGTCTCCAATGTTATTTAACATCGTGGCTGACATGTTGTCTATTCTGATTGATCGTGCCAAGTAGGACGGTCAAATTGCAGGAGTAGTGCCCCACCTTATGGATGGTGGCCTCTTTATTCTGCAATATGCCGATGATACAATTCATTTTATGGAACATGACATGGATAAGGCTCGAAACCTAAAATTATTGCTTTCAGTGTTTGAGCAGATGCCAGGCCTTAAAATTAACTTCCATAAAAGTGAATTGTTCTGCTTTGGAGAAGCCAGTGAGGCAGCGACTGAGTATGCCCACCTGTTTGGTTGTGCACAAGGCTAATTCCCAATTAAATATTTGGGAATTCCGATTCATTATCGGCGTCTCACTATTGCGGAGTGGAAACATATAGATGGGCACTTAGAGAAACAATTGAGTAGTTGTAAAGGCAAGTTGCTCTCTGTTGGAGGACGACTGGTCTTAATCAACTCAGTCCTCATAAATATGGTTCTCTATATGCTCTCTTTTTCCCAACTCCCAAGAGGGGTCTTGCAGAGGCTAGATTATTTCAGATCCAGATTCTTTTGCAAGGGGACAGTGAAAATAAAAAAAATAGAGGCTAACCAAATGGAGTGTGGTTTGTAGGCCGAAAGACCAAGGTGGACTTGGCATTCATGACCTTTAGGTCAAGAATGATGCCTTACTTAGTAAATGGTTGTTTAAACTACTTACTGAGGATGGCGTTTGGCAAACCCTGCCGCGCAATAAGTATCTAGGCCAAAAAGCTATGTCACAGGCCTATTGGAAACCCGACGACTCACACTTTTGGGTTGGTCTAATGGCGGTGAAGAAACATCTTTTTCGTTTTGGATCCTTCGCGATAAAAGATGGGTCAGAGATTCGTTTCTGGGAGAACAACTGGCTAGGCAATGCCAGCCTCCAAGAACAATATCCAGCTTTGTACCGCATTATTCGCGATAAGAATTATACTCTAGCGCATGTGCTCAGTTCATTTCCGCCGAATATTTCTTTTAGCATGATTTGATTGGCCCCCGTCTTATGTCATGGCAAAATTTATTATCTCGATTGGAGTCGATAAACCTGACACAAGGACGGATGTGTTTCGCTAGAACCTCACTACATCTGGGTCCTTCACAGTCGGCTCTATGTATCTCGCGCTAACGCATTCAGAGGTCCCAGTGGATAATAACAAGAAAAGTTGGATGTCGAAGATTCCACTGAAAGTCAAAATCTTTATGTGGTATCTTCGAAAGGGAGTTATGCTAACCAAAGGCAATCTTGCCTGTCGCAATTGACACGGAAATAAGAAGTGTAGTTTTTGTACTCATGACGAGACAATCAAACACCTCTTTTTTCAATGTAAGTTTGCACGCTCTACGTGGTCAGTCATCCAAATAGCGTCCAATTTGTATCCGCCCACAAGTGTTGTCAATATTTTTGGTCATTGGTTAGACGGCATTTCAAATATGTTCAAATGCTAATTTGGGTGGGAACATATGCCTTATTATGGACACTCTGGCTATGTAGAAATAATTTGGTTTTCGAGGGCAAAAACACCTCTCCTTTGCAGGTTATTTTCTGCTGTACGCACTCACTTTGTACGTGTTCTACGCTACGCCGAGCGAAATATCAACAGCTATTCAAGGTGGTGTGTACGCGGTTGGAACGGGTGGCTAGGGAGGTCTTCGCCCAGCATGGGTGGCAGCATAATCTATGGATAGCCGCACCAACTCCTTCAACATAGGCGGACTGTCGGTTCTATATGATCCTACTGTTGCTGATATGTCATCTTTTTTATCTTCTTTCAATTTGTTTTTGTTTGGCTGTGTGCATCTTAGTTATGCAAAGACCAGGTGATGCTCATTATGTTTTGTCTCCGTTTGGTGCTACATTTTAAGTCAATAAAAATGCCCTTTATCGCAAAAAAAAAAACCCGGTAGTACTGGCGTAGTAGTGGAAAGAGTAACTAGTGGCGCCTGCGCGCCACTCGGCACCGCGCCGACGACACCGGACGCGGCTTGGCGGGCAGTGCGCTGGCCGGCCCACGCGATCGACGGTACGGGCGCCGCGGGAGGGAAGGCACTGCCAGTGCCATGCCATGCCATGCTGCCGTGCCCGCCAGGCAATGGCACCCACGAGGAGAACGTCCCCGGAACGGGACCCACGAGGCGACCGGCCACGCGAAACAGCGCCGGGCATCCCACGTTCCTCTCAGGCAAGGGGACGTGCACATCCCCCATGTGCACAAGGAAATAAACTTGCAGGACAAAAGGCAAACGTGATCTTCTGTGTTGAACAGCCGGAACAAAGACTCAAGGTGATTCAGCAACCAGAATGTAAGAATCCGCGTACACTCGCTCGGGGGCACCGATATCAAAATTTCAGATACGCACGCTGTTATCGAGCTTGTGCACAGCAAAATGTAACCCTGGCCGGACATCGGAACGACTAAAACAGCTGTGTCAAAATCATCGAGTGCGGCTATTTGGCTTCCGAGCTCATCAGCTCACAAAGTTGGGTCACTTATTTTGAGACGATGGGAGTACAAAAAAAATCCGAACTTTTTTGAAATGGAAGATGCTTTGATGCGTGAGGTCCGCTCCAAATTCAGCTCATTTGAACATCTGATTAGCTCTCGGCAAAAAAGACAAATTTGACGTCCGTGAAACAGTTTTAACCTAATTTGTTTTTTTTTGCTCAGAGCTACTCAGATGTCCAAATGAGCAGAAATTTGAAGCGAACTTCACGCATCAAGCATCTTCCATGCAATATATATGTATATATATTGGATTTTTAAAATTTTGTTTAGTATTTTTTCTTGAATTTACTGTTCATCCGGTGCATGGATATTCGCAAAACCATCCTGTTATTCACCTTCGCAGAGGCCTCAGGTCAGGACGACGGGTCTACCGATTGATTCTGGCCCGCACATCAGCGTTGACCCCTGTCCTGAAGATGGCTTCACGGAAGAAAATGAATGTGATTTCTAGAGCGTGCACATGCGGTATGCACTAAAGGTCTGCGTCATCGGTGCTCTGGTTTTAAATGATGTGCGCAGGTCATCTGCTTCATCGATGCTCTGGTTTTAAATGATGTGCATAGGTATAAGGCAGGGCAAGCGGATCTGATCATGACCATTCCATCATCAAGCTCGTAGGTGTGGCGACAATCATAGCCTAGAAGGTGGCTTTTGGGTGAATCGATATTTTATCTTGTAAGGTTTTGTTGAATAATTTGATAAAAATGGTTGTGTGCATCTACCTCTAAACAAATCCGTACATACAGTGGTGCCATGATGTTCAGACTAGCACTCCCTCCATTTTTATTTACTCTGCATAATATCCCCGACCTAAGTTAAATTTTATAAAGTTTGTCAATTTCTTAAAAAAAATTTAGCACGAGGTCAGATTACCGACATACATAAACACCGAGGTCAGATTACCGGGTTTTATCATTTATTTTTTCTTAGTTTCCATTTCTTTTTTTTAATTTGGAACATTTTTAAAATTAGGGGAAAGCATCAAGAAGATTTCCTGAAATTCAGGAACGTTTTCTGAATTTATATTTGTTTTAAAATATAGGACAATTTTCCAAATTTGTGAACTTTTATTTCATGAAAAAATAATTCACTAAAAAGTTTTATTAATGTTTTTAAACAATAGTTAGTTTCCCAATCAATCGTATCGGTCTTATTGAAGAATTGGAATGAAAATAGGATCAAGCGACCTGATGGCTCATTTGAAGCAAGGTTTAAGCTCCCAGGACCACAAAGGTGCTTTTCTTAGGGGAAGGACCTCAAAGGTGCTATGTAGCGCTTATAGCGATCACACCAATCATGATTCTCAGAACAAGCATTAAACGGGCCAGGTCTAGACCGGGCCTCCCGTGACCGGATACACTCGCTTCCTTTTCTCTTCTGATGAGCCGTGAGCCTCCAACTAGCGCATGCTCCCATTTTTTTCTCATTTGATTTTTTCATGTTGCTACCTAATTTGGAAAAAATTATAAAAAGTATTTCCAAATTGATAATAATGGTTTAGAATTTGATTTTTTTGTAAATTTAAAAATTATTCATGAATTCTAAAAATATTTTTGAATGCTAAAAAATGTTTATAAATTTACAAAAAAATTATAATTCAAAACTTATTCGTAAATTTTCAAAAGGTTTAATGTTTTAAAAAAATGTTGAATTTATATTGTTTTAGAAAATTCAAAAACATTCATGATTAAAAAAAATGTTTTACAAGTTTTAAAATATACATGAATTTAAAAAATAAAAAAGAAGAAAGACAAAATAAAATTAAATATGAATTGCAAAAGTAAATACAAAATAAAAAAAATTAGAAGAAAAAATAGGAAAGCGGGGAGGGAAAATGCAGTTGAAAATCCGGCCTGGAAGCTCTCTAAAATCGAGTGGGAAGCTCCATGGAACATTCCAAAACGGCTCACAAGTAACAAGATTCGAAGCGTTAACGGGTCGGCCCATTTGGGAATCACTGTTGGCATGCAATATCGTACTGCTCACTGTAAGCAATACATAGGAGTGGCGAATTGAAACAAAAAACATATGAAAGCGTATACTGAAGTGTTGCTATATTGGTTAATGTACCTTTGATGCCTTTGGGTATGTTTGGTTTGAGACACAACTAGTCCGATCAAATTTTAGGCATGACCAAAGTTCTGACAAGTTGGGATTATTTGGATTATAGGTTTTGTCGGTAGCAAAAATTTGGCAAAAAACCTAGGCTTCTGTTTGGTTTGCAACCAATTGGCTTGGCTTCAGTTAGTGTGCTTTTTTAGGGAATCAATTAGTGTGCTTCATGTGCTTCCACCCACCTTTCATGATTAGCTAACAAAAATTAAGACAAACCCCTAACCCCCTCGCAACGCTCCTTTCAGGCGATATCAGAGGGGAAACCCTAGCATTGCCTCCCCTCACAGCCTATGCCCTTGGCCTTTGGCGCGGTGGCGTTGTCCCCACATCGAAGGTACTGAGGGTTGCTTCCTTTCTAGTTCACCTGATGGTGGTCGAATCGTGACGAGTGGATCCTAGCACCCTGGTATGCGGATCAGATGTGACGGCGAGCATCGGCTGGTGCGCCACAGCGACGTCGAAGATTGTCGAATCATGTGGATCTGGTGTGATGCATCGGGCATGGCTCCGTCTCGTGAGGAGGTTGTGGGAGGCATGATGCTAGTGTGCGTACTAGATGGGAGGCTGTTGCCATTTCTTTTAATGCAAACCACATCCTAGGTGAGTGTTTTTTCCTCTAAGGGCATCTCCAACCCGCATATTTTTGGACCGCGCGGTCCGAACATGTTGTGCCATCCATGTGGTCGTGCATTGGTCTGCAGGGCGGTCCAAATGCACTTTCTCCCGCAAACCGAAGACAAATGTGGGGCTTTGTGGGCGTCCAAACAACACCAACGCACGCTTCTGACCACCCTCGCCCACCCCAAACCATCATCCCTCGCCTATGCGTGTTCTAGCCCGGTGCCAGCTGTCCGCATTCATGCCACAGTATAGCGGCTGCTCCACATTGAAGCCGGCTCAGAGCAGACGCGACCTCTCTCACTGCCCCTGCCACTGAAGCCATGCATCGTCTGAGGGCACCGCCAGCGCCGCGTCCCCGGTGTTCGTGCCTGCTCAATCCTGAAGATGCGTCACTGGACTAGATGGGCGTATATCTACCGTGCTCGTTAAATGCCCCGTTCGTCCGTATGCCACCATTAAGTAGGCTCGTCAGCCGAGAAACCCACTCCGGCGCGGCGCACTGACGAACCCGAATGCTTGGCATCACTGGAATCCTCTATTTAAAGGCAACCACACCCGGCTAACTGCACACCACAACACAAGCTGCTCCACATCCTCCTCCCTTGCACCGCATCTTCCATGACTGCAGGCAGCGAAGCTCTATGGAGTAGAGCCTTTCCATGGAGATGAAGCACGAGATGGCTGCCCTTACGGCCGCCTGGCAAAGCCTCTATGCCAGGCAGATCGAGGCCGACTTGTCGACCAGCTCGCCCGAGGTCTCAAAAGAAGAGGACGCCCCCATGATGGAGACGGGCTTCAATGACGCCGTACAGGAGCCCGCCCTGTGTACATTGGCTTCACCATGGAGCAGGCGCAGGCGCACTGCAACACCGGCGGCGGTGCAGCCTGCGTCGGCGCCAATGCCATTGTTCCTGCAAGCACAAGGGAAACATCGGTACAATTTGCTCTTCCTGGAGCAGCACCAATTGGCGGAGGGCCAGATCTATGCCGAGCGTCCGAGCGAGGAGGCTGTGGCGGTCATGGCCACGGCGAACCTCAACTTTGCTGCAGAGCAGCGTGCGATCTACGAGGCCGTCCGCGCTCAAGCCATCGCTCGCCAGGAAGTGGCCGCCGTGGAGGCCCAGCTGCATGCAATCGCGGAGGACAACAAAGCCAGCTGCACCTCCTATGCGCCGCCTATGAATTATTATGCGGCCGAAGGGGACGACGACAACATGGGAGCCACCATTTCCATTGTGGACCTCACGTCCACCAGCGACGGACGCGGCGTAGACTCCTCCGAGGATGAGTAGGGCACGAGAGGCGGCACAACCTTGTGTCCCATGTAGGCTGGTCTGTTTCCCGTGTTCTACTCTTCCTCGTAGGAGACAGTAGCTTCACTTTATCGCCGGTGCTCATGGAGACGACGGATGGAGAAGGCGGTCCCAGGAAGGGAACAACTAGGGCTTGGACGTCGACGGCCACCGTATGGTTTTTTTGGTTTTAAATGTTCGAAATGTATTGAAAATTCGTCGTGTTTACATTAATGGCGTCCGGTTTATATGAAATTGTGCAAACAAAGATCTTGCTGTTATTCGTCGCAAGTTTTTTTTATCCTAACAACCTTTCTGAGTTTCTTGACTTGACTGATATTCATGGACATCTCATTTCCCCATATGCAAAACGGGTCGAATAGTGGGTCTAAGCCTCTGACAGCAGGACCTACATGTGCAAGACCAAATTGAAGAAACCTAAATATTAGAATGATTCCTGCAACTGCACAATAATGGGCTATTAGTGAAAGGACCATGCATGAGCAAACCTCGATGGTAAACCGCAGTGTCTCCCATTGTTTCCCGGCAACACACATAAGGAAGATCTTGATCAGGTTAACTGAGAGTTGCCATACTATCAGTAGAATATGTATTAAGTATAGCCAAATTCGATTTATTTCTCACATGCATAACAATACAAAATTGTACCCACAGCAAATGAAAATCAAATTGCAGAATTGAACCAAACAGTTAAATGGACAACAAACCAAATTAACCAAAACAGTTAACTGAGCACGACATTGCAGAATAGAAACACGTACTCCCTCCATTCCCTTATACAAGGCCACAAATTCAAATTACAGGTACCAAGGTAAAAATTAATGACTGCTTTGCAAGCCAACTTTTCTTTTCCTTAACCAGGATCATTAATACGCCCGTATGCATGCAAGAAAGGAATGAGAAGGAAGTAGCACAGTGTCATTACGACTACATGCAGGCAAGTATTAAACAAGTTAGTAGTATGAGGAAACATCATTAATTTTTGCCTCAATTACTATTAGTGTCCTTATATAGATGCAAAATTATTTTTTTATAGTGGCCTTGTATAAGGGAATGGAGGGAGTACTAGAAGATAAGACAGTTAACAAAACAAAGAATGCTTGAGAATAATACTACGAAATGTAGCAATTGTTGGACCAAACTGTTTACTGAACATTACATTTCAGAGGGCCAAACTGTTAACTGAACATTACATTTCAGAGGACCAGATTGTTAACTGAACATCAGGTTGCATACTAACATTACAGAAGACAAATCACTAGAAGGCACTGGCGGTGGCCTCAAGAAAACAACACAAACTATATTTTAAAGTAGACAACCGCGTGGCGGTGTCGACGGTGGCCTCGAACACAAGGTGCTCCTCCAAGATCTGGCGATCGGCACGCATGGCAGCCATAGCGACCTCGTGCACGCGTGCGGCCGTGATTTGCTTCTCTACTGCCAGATGCTACTGAGCTCCACATTGTACTACGTACAAAATGGCTGTGGCAGCGCTTAATTGGAGGACGGGGACAATGATTTTGACGGAAGGTGTCTCGTCATCAGTCGGAGCATGTGGACGGGGAAGGAGGAGGATGGTGTGGGTAGGGTGTGGATTACTTGACCATATCGACGAGGCCACGCAGCAAGAAGAAGGGTTGGCGGGAAGGAGGCTGGGCAACAAGAAGAAGGGTCGTCGGCGAGGAGGCGGCGCTGCAAGAAGAAGGGTCGCCGACGAGGAGGCGACGCTGCAAGAAGAAGGGTAGCCGGCGAGGAGGCGGTGCTACAAGAAGAAGGGTCGCCGGCGAGAAGGCTGAGCTGCCAGTAAGCAGCAGTGATCGTTTGAACTTGAAAAGCAAGGAGGAACAATAGAAATGTGGCTTTTGGGGGGAGGGAGGGGGCGGGGAGATAGATATTTTCGTGGTGGCTGAAAAATTTCGCTCGGTGCCGCGAGAAACTGGCGCGCAAGTGTGATTCAAGCGCACGTAGTGGACTATAGATGACGAAGCTTTCTGCGTAAGCCAGACAAGATGGTGCGCCAATATATTTTATATCGCATCCCACATGATTCTTTCTAGTAAACTGTTTGTGGTATACCTGATTTTTATTGTGTTTTGAAAGATAAAATGGTGTTACGGAGAAAAAGGATGGTGTTTGAATTACTAGAAAATTTATGTACAGTGAACATGCAACTACATGAGTGTCGTGCTTAAATTTGGAATTATTTCGGGTTCGTTTGGCATTTTTATTCATTAATTGAGTTTCTAGGCATTTAATGTGCATAATTCAAATTTGAACTACAAGCAGATGCTCCAGTGCACCAAAGTTTGTTGAAAACTCACATGTGTGTCTTTGGATGAATTTATGGGTCCCATGCAAGAAATGAAAATGAAATTCAAACATCTAGGCGTCGTGGTTCGGTCGGGAACATTGAGAAACTTGGTTTTAAAATTCCTGGAAATTCAAAACTTGCCTGAAAATCATGAAACTTGGCATGGTGTCATTTCATGGCACCAACATGCTGTGGTAAAAAAATTGGCTGCATTTGGACACATTTTGGTATAAGCTTCTTGCAAACCGGAGCTTCTCTTGAGAAGACTCGTAGTTCCGATAAAAGTCAAAATATGGTTCTTATGGGCGATTTAAGAAAATACATTCCAATCACAAGAACTACTTTTTTATGGGGTACACTTTCTCTTTGTGGTATTCCACCTCTTGCTTGCTTCTCTTTTATTTGCTCGGAGTTCCCGTTTGATACCCGATAAAGCAAATCTAGGTTTTCGCTTTCCTTGCGATGGGCCTGGCCAAGGGGGAACATGTCAAGTATCCGCCTGGGATCATGTTTTCTGGGAACTAGTAATTCGTTGGGTCTACAACGATTTTGGATGGGCTCCTAACGAGCTTATTTTCTCTATTTTTGTTTGTAGTTTTCTAGCGATTCTAGATACATGTTTGAAATTTTGGGTCTTTTTTTGTTTAAACCGTCTATCTCCTTCCCTTTGTGGTCGGACTCTATTATGGATTTCCGACTACATTACCCATAGGCCCCTCTTAGATCTTCTTTCTCCAATCTTGGATTAGGGAAGAAGGAGATATTCGCGACTACTGGCCAGTGTGGTTTCCAGAAATGTTTAAGGATTGGTAGTGTCCGGATTTCTTGTAAAGTTATTTCACAACTAAATTCGTCTTTAAAGAAGATGCACCACAGAGGAAATAAAGGCTAAAGTAAGCACTTTTGTTTGAAGAAAAAAGATTCTTGTTTCACCGAGGAAAAGAGAGAAGTTCTGGATAAATTGACAATGTTGAATCGAATTAAACTGAATACTTGAAATTCAACAGAACCCTTGTTTTCTTCCTTTTCTTATTTAACCATAAATCCAAAATTTATCTACCTCCTTTCTTTTTCATGTATTTTTTCGATCAAGAAAAAGACAAAATTATGTCAGTTTGAAGGGCGATGTGTCACCTTTGTGTGCGAAACGATATACGCTGCCTTCCCCCCTTGATTTTTTACAGAGGCAACATAGAACTATATGAGTGTCGTGTTAAAATTTAGAATTATTCTGGGTTCGTTTGGACATTTTATACATTAATTGAATTTCTGGTCATTTAATATGCATAATTCAAATTTGAACTACAAGCACATGCTCCAGTGCACCAAAGTTGGTTGAAAAATCACATGTGTGTCCTTGGGTGAATTTTTAGGTCCCATGCAAGAAATGAGAATTGAATTCAAACATCTGGGCGTCGTGCCTCGACTGGAAATATTAAGAAACTTGGTTTTTTAATTCCTGTAAATCCAAAACATGCCTGAAAATCATGAAACTTGGCATGATGTCATGACATGGCACCGAGATGTTGTGGTAATTTTTTTGCCCGAATTGGGACAAGCTTTGGTACAAGCTTCTTGCAAACCGGAGCTTCTCTCAAGAAGGCTCATGGTTTCGAGAGGAAACGTGTCACCTCCATGTGCGAAATGACATACACTGCCTTCTCCCGTCTTGATCTTTTTACATAGGCAACTTAGACCAAATAGGAGTTTTGTGCTAAATTTTGGAATTATTCCAGGTTTGTTTGTCCTTTTTATACATTAATTGATTTTCGAGGCATTTAATGCACATAATTCAAATTTGAAGTACAAGCGCATGCTCCAGTGCGTAAAAGTTAGTTGGAAAATCATTTATGTGTACTTGGGCGAACTTCTAGGTCCCATGGAAGAAGTGCAAATGGAATACAAACATCTGGGCGTCTTGGCTCGGCTGATCTCTACTTTCTTGATGCGTTGTTGCAGGCCGCGTGAACTAGTCTCCGTGGCGAGCGGCGATGAGCTCTTTCGTGTCCTCAAGATGCTGCTTGAGAACATCCACACATTCCTTCACCAGCCTTTTGCGCTTGATGCGGAGCATGGCATTCTCATCCATAAGTTTCTCGACGATGACGCCGATCCTCTTCAACACGACAGTGGTCTCCTCCTGCTGCTCCACACTTCCCTTCGCCCTCAGCATGTCGCGTTCGGCCCGGAGCTTCGCATTGCCCTCCCTTAGTTGCCGGATGACGTCGGTAGCCTATTCAAATGAGGCTTTCATGTCGTCCTACAACCTCGCTCAGCCGGAGATCTGATCCTTCTGGCTATGGACGATCTCATGCATGCACCTGTAAGAGTCCTCTCCTGCCCGCGAGACATTTTCCCAGGCCGTGGCGGTGTGGGAGGACATCTCTGCTGCATGCACGGCGCTGTGAGACATCTCTGCTGCTTCCGCGGCACGGTCAGACCAGTCTGCTGCATCGACGACGCGGCGGGACCTCCGTGCTGCTTCGGCGGCGCAGCGAGACCTCTGTGCTGCTACGGCCGCGCGGCGGGACCTGTTGGCTGCTTTCACAGCGAGGCGGGACATCTCTCGTGCTTTCGCTTCCATGCTCGCCTCTCCCTGGTGGCAATCTCTCGACCCAGAACTCACGCTGGCCATGGTAGGCGAAAGGGAACAATGATGAATGACTTGTTTGTTTTTGTGGATGAGGAGTTGAGGAGGAATGCGCAGTCATCTTGGAGTAGTAGTATTTACAACCGAGTACTAATATGCTCCTAAGTGGGAAACCGTTTAGGTTTTGATCGGTGTGAATAGATTTGCAATTAAATATAACATGGTTGTAATTTAGAATGTGACGGGACACAGGCTCAAAATTTATTGATGGTTCTATAATTTCTAAATGCGGCACTATTCCCGGACGGCGTAACGCGGGCACGCTTTCTCGGCCGCGTACATGGCGTTTGCACCATAGGGTGCACTGCAATAGGCAATGTCAGCACACGTTTTGTTCCAACAACCGTGCACGCTCATTATTACCATCGCGCATGCTTCTTTTAATTAGAATGTGTGCCCGTCTAGCGCACACATGTTGATCTGTCTAACACTGGTGTGCGTCGATGCTAAACAAACGGTTTTAACCCCTTTCTGCAATGGCATTTCGTACCGTCACCAAGTGAGTGTGGGCGATCGGGGGGTCCTTCCCACACGACCCAGAAACCGTTGGGGATAGGGCCCTATAGTACTCCTACTCATTTCTGCTCACATTGCCATCACAGTCGGTATTCTGTGGTGCTACGTTTACGATGCGCGGCCCATCACAAATGGCTCACTATTATAGAACGTGTATGATGCGTGGCCCATCACAAACGGTTCACTATTAAGAAGATTAGCTAATCGTCGTACGAGTGTCGGATAGGATTACGAAACGCCGGACCGTCGTAACATCGTCGTACACGACAACTATCATACACGCTATTCTGTGGTGCAATGTTTACGAAGCACACTTCATCAGAAATAGTTCATGGTTGCGAATCGTGTATGATAAGGCAACTACCACAAACGTTTATTTTGCCCGCACCGTTTGTGATATTGTCTGACATAGCACACGCTTTGGAAACAGCAACTGTGTGCATGCTTGCACACGTTTCCTCTCTGTGAACTGTCTCGGATTATGGTGCATATCACAAATGTTTGTGTTTTACCAACCATGTGTGCCGTAACAACCTGAAGAGCATAATTTCATCGTAATTTAATTGTTGCTATTTCAAATTGTACCGGATTTGAATTTGAATTTGAATGTATGCTACAACTTTATTCATATCCATCAGGTTCAAACTACCAATGCATTATTCGATTCATAGGTACATATGTTCAAGAATTACATAAGAACCAAATAAAGAATGATGAACCACATTTGTATACTTGTACTATTAAAGATGGTAAAGAAAGAGGCGAAATATATTCTGGTTGCTGAACAAGGTGAAGCGGAATGCCCATATTGTGCCCTCCTCCATGCAGAAGGCACACACGACTCTAGTCCAACCCCTTGTGATGGCCGACCGCCCATCCTTCACGGTCTTCATGAAAACATCTAGATAATCATCGTGTTCTGGTAGAAATACTTTAACCTTTGCATGCCCACCAATCATGTAGTTTGAGAGGTAATGTTGAGTAAACTGCTTTGGCAACCAGTGTAAAGGAAAAAGATTCAGACATTGTCATCTAACACAACTCATTATGGGCAGTAAAAAGAAGGCTCCAGAGTTCTTACTTACCATCCTGCAGTTCGCTGTTGTGTTGGATAAAGTGTAAACAAATAGTTTAATTGCCATCTTTGGAACCATTTTACTAACAATATTTATCAGCTGCCTCACTTGATGCTGGTTCATCGATATCTCATTGCCCCATACGCAGAAAGGGTTGAAGCATGGATCTTTACCAATGACATATGTAGCTAAAAGCACCAAGTTAATATTAGAAGCTAAACAACAATTGCACAATGATGTAGTACAACACTCCTTTATAATATGTCTATATACATCCGTATGTGGTAGTCCATTTGAAATCTCTAAAAAGATAAATATTTAGGAATGGTGGGAGTATCTTATAACATCCAATATACTCACATATTAGATGAATTAACATCTTATATTATGGGCCGGAAGGAGTTTAGTGCATTCTTACAAATTATTGGCCGATTAACTACTGTTGTATCTAGGGGTTACAGTTAGTTTGAGCTAGTTCGGGCTCAAATAGCCCTAAAGTATATCTGAACATGAGGGCTAGTTTGAGCTAGTTGCATCTATAACCCACCCAAAAAAACTATCCAACCCAAGAGGTGCTAATTGGAGCTAGTTCTCCTAGTGCATTTATTGTCAATCTAACCCTGCCATCCAAACAACTCTTTGGATGGAGTTAGTTCAGGGTTAGTAATTAGCTAGAAACTAACTCTAACCTCTAGCTAAGTTGAGTATCCAAACAAGGCTGTGTTGTTGTTGTTGTTGTTGTTGTTGTTGCTGTTGCTGTTGCTGTTGCTGTTGCTGTTGTTGTTGTTGTTGTTGTTGTTGTTGTTGTTGTTGTTGTTGTTGTTGTTGTTGTTGTTGCTGCTGTGTTGATGTTGCTGTGTTGATGTTGTTGTTGTTGTTGTTGTTGTTGTTGTTGTTGTTGTTGCTGTTGCTGTTGTTGCTGTTGCTGTTGTTGCTGTTGCTGTTGTTGCTGTTGTTGCTGTTGTTGTTGTTGTTGTTGTTGTTGTTGTTGTTGCTGTTGTTGCTGTTGTTGATGTTGTTGTTGTTGTTGTTGTTGTTGTTGTTGTTGTTGTTGTTGTTGTTGTTGTTGTTGTTGTTGTTGTTGTTGTTGTTGTTGTTGTTGTTGCTCTTCTACGTATATCTAGACATCATTAGAACATTAATGTAACACTCTTCCTTGTTGCTATGTAGCCTAGGATTGCATATTTAGACATTAAGTACAGTGCATGTTGCTATGTAGCCTCAGATATATTACATATGGCCCTAGTTAACCTAAGGATAAATGGGTTACAGATATATTCAGTTAAAAGTCCGATTCACCGATTAGTCCCTTATCAGCCGCCGGCCTATATGGTACCAGTTATCGATATCCTGAACAGTGAGCAGATATAAGCCATGGGATGAAACTGACCTCGATGGAAAACAGAAGTCGTTCCCAAAATTGTCTTGTGTAGGTACATCGAGAAGCATGTTAAGCACAACAGTTCATACTTGCACAAATAGAACATCACGTTGTGAATAACTGGAATAAACAAGGCATACTATGAACAACCAAAGATAGCATTTGAAACTGGGTATATGCTAACTACAAACAACTAAACGATCAAAAAACTTTAAAAGAGGCATATGCTAGCTATAACAGGCTTAACAACAAGCAAATATATGCATTCCTATCGGTATGTTTAAAACTGGATTGATGGAATGTACTGCACAGTAAATAATTGCACATATAGAACATCACATTGTGAACAACTGAAATAAACAAGGTATACTGCAAACAACCAGATATAGCAATTAAAACTGGACATATTCTCAGTACACTACAAAAGGGACTCGACAAAACAAATCATGGGTTTCCCTCCTGTGAAGAGGCACGGCAAAACAAATCATGGGTTTCCTCACTTGTCACAAATGGGCTCGTTCCCGTGGGAAGAGCACGGACCCTGGATGCGCTCCATGTTGTCGCAGATGGGCTCCTTCCCCTTGGAAGAGCACGACTGTAGGGTGCCCTCCCTGATCTCGCAGACGGGCGCTTTCCCCTTGGAAGAGTAGATGGGCTCTTTCCCCTTGGAAGAGCCGGAGAGGGTGTTCTCCTCGTGGTCTTCGTCGATGAGGTCTGACTTGGAAGCTGTGGAACCCAAGCCAGCGTCGCAGAACTTGTCCTTCAGAAATGACAAAAGGGGCTCAATGGCGATGTAGAATGGCAAATTGTTGACAGCGAGCCAGAGGAGATCAGTGGCGGGGCCATGGATGAGATCGACGGCGGTTGAACCCGAGGGGTTGGGGGTGGGCCACCTAACCTGTGTCATAGCCCGCCTCAGGCCGTCGCTGTCGATGACTTCGATGTCGTAGCCAGCGGCAGAGACATGCCCGCATACTCTAGCCCGCTGCTTGAGTGCCTGGCGCCAGTAATGGTCGCCAGCTTCCTCGGCGACGTCGGGCAAAGAGACCACTATACACCTCTTTTGGGCTAGTCGCTCCTCGAGCTCCACGAGAAGCGTAGCCGGGCTCAGGTTGCGACGCTCTGGAGTGGGGGATGGGGATCTGTGGGAAAGGGGGCATTTGGCAGGCGTCATCTAAGAAACTCAGGGCGGCCTGGGTATGGAGATCGGTGGGTAAGCTGCACGGGAAAACCGGCAGATGTTGACAATGGAGGCCTTGCGGCAGCGAGGACCTTGCTAGTGTTTCGAGCGAGGGTGTGTGTGTGTGCGTGCGCACGCCCGAGGAGGTTTTGGTGTGTGTGTGTTGTGTGTGTGTGTGTGTGTAGGATCGAAAGTATGTCTAGAGGGGGGGGGGTGATTAGACTACTTGACCAAATAAAAGTCTAGCCTTTTCCCAATTTTAATTCTTGGCAGATTTTAACAACTTAGCACAAGTCAAGTAATCAACCTACACATGCAATTCTAAGAGTATAGCATGGGAATGTAAAACAATTGCATATGAAGGTAAAGGGAGGAGTTTGGAGGGAGCAAACGCAATGTAGACACGAAGATTTTTGGCGTGGTTCCGATAGGTGGTGCTATCGTACATCCACGTTGATGGAGACTTCAACCCACGAAGGGCAATGGTTGTGCGAGTCCACGGAGGGCTCCACCCATGAAGGGTCCACGAAGAAGCAACCTTGTCTATCCCACCATGGCCATCGCCCACGAAGGACTTGCCTCACTAGGGTAGATCTTCACGAAGTAGGCGATCTCCTTGCTCGTACAAACTCCTTGGTTCAACTCCACAATCTTGACGGAGGCTCCTAAGTGACACCTAACCAATCTAGGAGATACCACTCTCCAAAAGGTAATAGATAGTGTGTTGACGATGAACTCCTTGCTCTTGTGCTTCAAATGATAGTCTCCCCAACACTCAGCTCTCTCTCATGGGATTGGATTTGGTGGAAAGAGTGTTTGAGTGGAAAGCAACTTAGGGAAGGGTAGAGATCAAGATTTATGTGGTTGGAATCACTACCAAAAAAACACTTCCGTGATGATACGTGTTTGTCACAGTAGGTTGCGTTTTTTGTCATGCATGTACATCCATGACGATTTTATGACAGAATCAAGATAGTCATACCTGTGCTGTCGTAGAAGTGTTCCATGACATTACCAAAATTATCATCACGGAAGTGTGCACTTCCATGACGATAAATCGCGCGTCACAGAAGTGCTTTCATCAAGGGTGACCGACACGTGGCATCCACCGTAACGGAATGCCGTTAAGCTATCGGGTCGGGTTTTGGATCCGATAACCCGTTAACAGCCCCAACCAATGGGGATTTTCGATGTGTAAAATCATCATTGGCAGGAGGAAACACGTGTTGGCTCATCGTTGGGACAGATGTCATCCACTCATTGGACAGAAGGCGCCTATGATACGTCGACAGGTGGCACGGCCCTACAGAGGCCCATTCCTGTGAAAAGGCCGACCCATTTGACTTGGTCAAAAGGTGGCGGGCCGGCCCATGGAAAGCCTGTTAACGGCCTGTTCGCATATAGCCCATTTACAGCCCGCTAACCCAAGGCCCGTTACGCCCTATCCAAATTAGGCCCAGTAGCGTCATCTGGGCCATCCAATATGATTTCAGCCCGTTTTCACTTCTGGCCAATGTATGGCCCATGATGTCTTTCGGCCCATATGAGGCCCTATGTAACTCTTGACCTATTAACGGCCCGTGGTGAAACTGGCCCGTAGTGAACAGTGTATCACTTTACACCCATTAACGGACCATGGTGAAACTGGCCCGTAATGAACAGTGTATCACTTTATACCCATTAACGGCCCATTATTCCATTGGGCCGTTTCCAGCCCATGTTATCTTTCGGACTTCTCAGAGCCCATTTATTCTTGGGCTCATTTCCAGCATTCGTTTACTTACGGCCCATTACTGTCATTTTCTGCTTGTGGGCTAAATTCAGCCCGTGGTTACAGTCGCCCCATTTGTGGTCCGTTAATACGTTGGGCCGTTTTCATAGCGTCATCAAATACGGCCTATTAACTATGGCCTGTTATGGTCGGCCCATGAATGGATGATTCCAACTCTAGCCCGTTTACGGCCATAATGCGGCCTGTTATTGGTCCATGTTTGGCCAATCGATCATACGACCCGTATAAGGCCCATTGATGATATGGCTCATAGAAGGCCCATTGTTTCTACGGCCCGTAGAAGGCCCATTGTTTCTACGTCCTGTAGAAGGCCTACTGTTTCTATGGCCCGTAGAAGGCCCACTGTTTCTACGGCCCGTAGGAGGCCCAGTGTCACTACAGTAAATATTAGCCCATGGTTATTGTGGCCTAGTTTAAAAAAAATAGGTTATTGCAACCACTAGCAAACCATGGAAAAAGAACTGCACTAACTACAAGAAAACAAATAAACAAGACAACAAGGAAATAAAAAAGCAAGCAACTTATGCTAGGCTATCACGGCTATTACACATATTACATCCACTGGGCATCAAAGTTTGCCACCAGTGCAAATATAGGGAACAAAGCAGCATATAAACGCCGCAGCAAAACAAGTCCAGAACTAAAACCACTTCAGAAGAGTTCAAGAAACAATATCCTGGGTACCCATAATGTTGGCAAGATGCTTAGCAGCTTATTAACTTTCTCTTGTTTGGCGCTTAAATCCTCTAGCGCTTGCTGTTGCACAAGAAAGTACGCATCTAAATTCTGTAGGGACTTCCTCAGTCCTTCGGCTTCTTGTCGCAAAACAGCTGACTGATGCCTTTTAGCTTGTAGCTGAGACTGAAGAAGCCGAAGTGATTCAGACAACGAGTTCGAAGAGCTTGTGCCAGCGGTACTGGCCAGTAACTCGAACACTACATCAACGCAGGACTATGGGGTTTTCTCACTATCTACAAGATCGTTTCTATCACCTTTTTGGAGACCAATAGGGTTGTCTCACTATCTTGAACCTTATCTGCATTACTTTCTCTACGATTGCATAGTGGGGGTGCTCTTCTCCAATATTCTGTTTGCATCCTACAAGAGAAACAAGCAGACACATCACATGTTTAACTTGTAGTATACGAAACTCATTTTGGTAAACCGGTTCAGTAGTAAGGTGGACAGGATAACAGCATGAAACAAACATATATCTATGTATTATGGTCACTGTATTGTCCATATCATTCTAGTTTATGTTCCCTAATCAAGATAGAGACACAGTTCAACTCATATATTTTTAAGACACAATAGCATAGACAAAATATAAGTGTGAGAAACTACACAGCATTGGCAGCACTTGTAATGTGCATCACATGAGAACATAACTGTTTATACAACTTAAACTGAAATCAACATAGAGCAAGAAGTTAGAACAACAATCCAGTTACAGAAATAGGTTTAAAACATACCTGTTGCGCCATTGGAGTTTCAGTTGGATCCTTCAAATTCGAAAGTAGTTGGTATGAGTAAATACAGTGATGCAACAGCAAAGGAGTATGGACCATAGCTACGGAATCTGACCTAAGAACAGTTGCTCTTCTGCTTTAAACATGGAGTTTGGGTTAGCTGTGGTGGTCTTCGTGCTTTGGGCACTGCAGTAGCTTTACAAACTGCTCGTGTGGGGGTACTTTGTGGTGTACATGGTGCTTTGCCAACTATAAGTGGGTTACTATCCGCTGGGGTTGCGGTTAGATGGGTTGTAGCTGGTTCTTTGCCCAACGGTGTAAGTGTGCAATCTGGAAGAGTCTCGATTATGTGTGGTGGGGCTAGTTTGTGGGACAGTACAACCATGGTTCTATCTGCATCAACGGGTAGCACTGTCTTTTGTGAAGAACATGTTTTTGCTCCCTTAGATACTTCCATCACCCCCTCCAATTCAAATGGCTGATAAACAAGAAAATAAATTGAACATACATACATTGTATGATAGACAGATGTGGTAATTCACATATATGTTGTCTAACCAAATAGGACATCATGACACAATTTCACATATATGATGCCTAACTAAACAGGATAGCATGACACAGTTTCAGATATATGATGGATAACTTAATAGGATATAGCTCTTCAATTCTGGAGATGCGTACCTCCGTTCTGCTCAAAATGGTCTAGCCAGAGCCACGGACCAGTATGTAAGGGATGTACGGGTAAGTAAATCTGACGATTATATGTATCAGTAGCCCCTGAGACTTGAAACAGTTGGCACAACTGATTTAAGGATCATTTATTGTGCAGGTTCTTACAGAGAAGAATACTCGACTGTCATAGGAGCTGGAGGAATGCAAGACCCAACTTCGGGCCGCCATTGCCGCATTGAAGGAACCTGAAAAGTCCCCAACTGGTAACATTTGTTTCAAAGAATGATAGGTACCATATAGTGTGCGGCATGGCTGCAGATCTAACAGTAGATATTGCAGATGACTCCAGAGAGAATCCGGAGGACCAGCATGTCGTACGACAGCTAAAGGCTGGCAAACACGTGCTGACTAAGTTCAGGCGGGAGAAAAACAATCTCCAAGACGCCAATACCAAGCTGAGCATGGAACTGAAAGATGTTCGAGCCCAGCTTGCGGACTCCGAGAAGGAGAATAAGCGGCTTCGACGCGGCATTTTCAGTAAGTGCTTGAACGAACCCTTAAAAGGGTGCGGCGGAGAAGCCGGCTAACAGAGTTATGTCTGCAGGTATGCTGACGGGTCGTCCCGTGGAGGAGATGCCCGAGTCTGCGGGTGATCTTCTACCCGAGCTCTCACAACTGCACGAACAAGTTCGGTAGGTGATGCAAGGTATTGCCCAGGCCTTGTGGCCATCCGTCTCCCTGCCAGAAGGCATTGGAGAGCTTGCGGAGAAGCTCACGGCGGCGCTTCTGATTATGGAAGATATCGGCCTACCGTCAAGGTGCCAGGGAAGCCTGGGCCATGGTGAAGACGTGGTATACCAAGGCTGACCCAAACCACATGGCTGAGGTCGGACCTGTGGGGCCCGATGGGAAAGAGATCCCCGTTAGCTTAGTGTATGGGCAAGTAGAATTAGCCGCAAAGTATTCCCAACAGGATTGTAGGCTAGACGGCCTGTTGGATGGTATAGAAGAGGAATTTAGTCAGTCTACATGACTATGTAATTAAAGTGACATGTATAATGCCTTCTAGCCGGATTGTAAATCATTTGTCATGGCGGACCTTTTCGCTTCAACCTCGGGACCCAATAGTCCGGAGTGTATCCGAATACCCGCTCAGTTATATAAGAACCGGGGTATGCGTGGAAACCAGGCGTAAGGGTCATTAGTGCTTGAACAGACAAGTATCCAACTAGTTATGTTATATTACATGGGTAGTAAGAAACATCTTCCAGGGAGAATAGTTCCGTTAAGGGTTCCTTTCCCTGGGTACGCATGCCCTTAAGTGCATGTCCGGACTGCGAGAGGAGACGCAGGCAAAAACATCTGGGGGCACATATGGAAAATAAATAAAAATCATCTTTTGTTCACCGACCGAATATTCCCTTAAGAACGCTAGCTTTCGGCTTCACCCAGTTTGAGGTACACATCCAGCTGACCCGGCAATAACAATCGCAGAGGTGCTCCCCTTATGCCCTAGCCGAATTAACGGGAATGTAGGGCATAAATACAAGAGCCAGGCAACCCAGCTTGGCCAAAACTTAAGTCATATCGATGCATATAATGGAGAAGAAAAGGTACATGCGGAAGAATAACACATGTGCGGGGCATGAAGCCCAGATGAATAATTAAGCTTCTATGTAAGAAGCCCCCAGGTATAATGAGCGCGGTTAGCACGTCAATAGTGTGCAAGCAAGGCACAAGTTGGCCCTTGAAGGCCTTGAGAAAGAATAAAAGAAAGGAAGAGAAAAATATAGATAATGTATATGCAAAAAATGGACAGAGGAAGGAGACGCACATAGAGTCCGGCACTAGGCGTAGAATCTTCGGAGCCTGGCTGCGTTCCATGGGTTCGGCTCAAGTCAATTATTCGATGCATCCCGCAGAAGGTACACTCCACCGGTCAGAACTTGGTCAATAATGAAGGGACCTTCCCATTTGGGCTCAAGCTTGGTCTTTTTCTTCTCCGGCAGGCGTAGAACTAGCTCGCCAACATTATAAGTTTTGGCCCGTACTTCTCTGCTTTGGTATCTGCGAGCCTGTTGCTGATAGAATGCGGAACTGGTTTTTGCCACGTCGCGCTCCTCCTCCAGGGTGTCCAGACTGTCCTGCCGATCAAGCTCGGCTTCTCTTTCTTCGTACATGCGCACTCAAGGTGAGTCATGAATTATGTCGCAGGGTAGAACCGCCTCTGCGCCGTACACCATAAAGAAGGGTGTGTATCCGGTAGTACGATTCGGCGTGGTCTGCAGCCCCCAGAGTACGGAGTCGAGCTCCTCTACCCAGTGCGTGTTAGACTCCTTTAAGGACCGCACTAATCTGGTTTTTATGCCACTCATGATAAGACCATTTGCTCACTCAACTTGGCTGTTGGTTTGTGGGTGATAGACAGAAGCATAATCGAGCTTGATGCACATGTTGCTGTACCAGAGTTTTACCTCGTCGGCCATAAAGTTCGTGCCATTGTCAGTGATGATGCTGTGGGGGTCGCCATAACGGTGTACAACCCTGGATATGAAGTCTATCACCGGTCCGGATTCGGCTGTTTAACAGGTTTGGCTTCTATCCATTTGGTGAATTTATCCACCATGACCAGTAAGTATTTTTTCTTATGGGTTCCCCCTTTAAGGGGTCCAACCATGTCAAGCCCCTAGACCGCGAAGGGCCACGTAATGGGGATTGTTTGGAGGGCGGTGGGTGGCATGTGGCTTTGGTTTGCAAAAAGCTGGCAATCGACGCAGCGTTGGACCAAGTCCTGTGCATCTACCCGGGCCGTCGGCCAATAAAAACCTGTACGAAAGGCCTTGCTTACAAGGGCCCGGGCTGCGGCGTGGTGGCCGCCGAGTCCGGCGTGTATTTCTGCCAAAAGTTTCTGCCCTTCCTCTTTGGAGATGCACCTTTGAAGGACTCCCGTAGTGCTTTTTTTATACAACTCTCCCTCATGGACCCTGTAGGCTTTAGATCGCCGCACTATGCAGCGTGCTTCATTTTGGTCCTCGGGAAGTTCCTGCCTAGTTAGGTAAGCCAGGAATGGTTCTGTCCACGGGGCGATGATGGCCATTATTACGTGGGCTGAAGGTGTTATTTCGGTGGCAGAGCCTCCAATTATGTCAGAGTGTTCGATATCGAGCATTTTGGTCGGGTCCGGACTATTGTTACCGGTGTCCCCTTCCCATACCACGGATGGCTTAAACAACCTCTCCAAAAAGATGTTGGGGGGGATCGCATCGCGTTTTGCGCCAATGCGGGCGAGGATATCTTCCGCCTGATTGTTTTCCCGAGCCACATGGTGAAATTCGAGCCCCTCGAACCGAGCTGACATCTTTAGGACGGTGTTGCGATAGGCCGCCATCTTCAGATCTTTGGCATCGAAGTCTCCATTTATTTGGGATATTGCGAGGTTCGAATCCCCACGCACCTCCAGGCGTTGAATGCCCATGGAAACTGCCATCCGGAGACCATGTAACAGGGCTTCGTATTCGGCTGTGTTGTTGGAGTCTGTATACAGTATCTGCAGTACGTATTGGACTGTATCTCCGGTTGGGGACGTCAGGACGATGCCAGCCCCCAGACCAGCCAGTATTTTGGAGCCGTCGAAGTGCATGATCCAATTGGAGTATGCGCCGTACTCTTTAGGGAGTTCGGCTTCTGTCCATTCGGCGACAAAGTCGGCCAATACTTGCGATTTAATGGCTAGCCGAGGTTTGTATGTTATGTCGAACGGGAGCTCAATGGCCCATTTGGCAATCCGGCCCGTGGCGTCGCGGTTGTTTATAATATCATTAAGTGGCACTTCCGAGGCTACTGTAATTGAACACTCTTGAAAGTAGTGTCGTAGCTTTTGGGATGCCATGAATACCGCATAGGCTATCTTTTGATAATGTGGGTACCGTGATTTGCATGGAGTGAGGACAGTGGATACATAATATACCGGCTTTTGAAGGGGGGATTTATGTCCGTCCGCTTCTCGGTCGACGACGAGCACTGCGCTTACAACCTGATGAGTTGCCGCAATGTACAACAGCATTGGTTCGCCAATGTTTGGCGCGGCCAGGATTGGGTTGGTTTCCAGTATGGCTTTTATTTCTTCCAATCCGGCTGTCGCAGCGTCCGTCCACTCGAAGTGTTTGGTGCGCCGAAGGAGGCAATAAAGGGGTAATGCCTTTTGTAACGCCCTCGATGCGGCTATAGCTCCCACGTGTCGAGGCACGACTTAGAGACATAACCGCATTGAAAGCAATGTCGCAAGTTAGGCAATCATCACAACATCCCATGTAAATATATAATAAAAGGGGAGATACATAGTTGGCTTACACTCGCCACGTCACATCAAAGTACATAAATAACATAACATCATCCAAACACTCATGGCCCGACTACGGCGCCAAAATAGAAAAGAACCCAACATGCGACACGGTCCCGATCAAACCCCAACTAGGCACCACTACTGATCATCAGGAAAAGACACGTAGTAACGCTGAGAGTCCTCGTCGAACTCCCACTTCAGCTCGTACTCGTCACCTGGAGTGGGAACACCTGGACCTGCATCTGGAGTTATAGTAACTGTGAGCCACAGGGACTCAGCAATCTCGCACCCTCGCGATCAAGACTATTTAAGCTTATAGGAAGGATAGGCAAATATATGTGGAGCTGCAGCAAGCGACTAGCATATATGGTGGCTAACTTATTCGCAAAAGAGAGCGAGAAGAGGAGGCAAAGCGCGAGCGAGAATCTAGAGGAACAACCTGTGCAAGCATTACTCCAACACCGTGTCCACTTCCCGGACTCCGCCGAGAAGGGGCCATCATGGTAACACACACGGTTGATTCATTTTAATTAAGTTTATGTTCAAGTTATCTACAACCGGACATTAACAAATTCCCATCTGCCCATAACCGCGGGCACGGCTTTCGAAAGTTCAATCCCTGCAGGGGAGTCCCAACTTAGCCCATGACAAGCTCTCACGGTCAACGAAGGAATAGACCTCCACCCGAGACACACCGATCAGACTCGGTATCCCGGTACAACAAGACATTTCAACAGGTTAAAACAAGACCAGCAACACCGCCCGAATGTGCCGACAAAACCCGATAGGAGCTGCACATATCTCTTTCTCAGGGCACACTCAGATTGTCCAAACTTCCGGTAGGCCAGCCCAGAGTTGCCCCCTGGTAGCCACCGGCGGCTGACATTTTTGGACCAACACTCAGAGGAGCACTGGCCCGGGGGGGTTTAAATAAGATGACCCTCGGGCTCCGGAAACCCAAGGGAAATAGAGGCTAGGTGGAAAATGGTAAAACCAATGTTGGGCATTGCTGGAAAAGCTTTAATCAAGTCGAACTATCAAGGGGTTCCCATTATAGCCCAATCGTGTAAGGAACGCAAAAATCCGGGAACATAACACCGATATGACGGAAACTAGGGCGGCAAGAGTGGAACAAAACACTAGGCGAGAGGCCGAGCCTTCCACCCTTACCAAGTATATATATGCATTAAGATAACATAGCAATATAATGATATCCCAACAAGTAAATAAATGTTCCAACAAGGAACGGCTCCAATCTTCACCTGCAACTAGCAACACTATAAGAGGGGCTGAGCAAAGCGGTAACATAGCCAATCAATGGTTTGCTAGGACATGGTGGGTTAGAGGTTCAACATGGCAATTGGGAGGCTGACAAGCAAAAGGTAGGCATCGTAGCATTGGCATAGCAAAGAGCGAGCAAACTAGCATAGCAAAGATAGTAGTGATTTCGAGGGTATGATCATCTTGCCTACAAAGCTGTCAGAGTTGACTGGATCCTCAAAAGCAAACTCAACGGGCTTCTCGTTAGCGAACTCGTCTCCTGGCTCTACCCAAACAAGAAAAACAAGCAACAAGGATACAATCAACCACGTGCAAGCTCAAACAATAAGATGCAATGATGGTATGCTATGCGGGATGCGATGCGGGATGCAAAATGCAAGATATGACAGGAAATGCATGAACCTGGCCTCAACTTGGAAAACCAAGTGTGCCACTGGAAAGATGGGATGAAATCGCTTGAAAACGATATAAAGAACGCCGGAATCAGAGTTACGGTTTGGAAATGGTAAGCGATTTAAGAATGACACCGGTGTGCGATTTACAGCAAGTAGGCATCTAAATGCAATGAGATGAACATGCTACAACACTCAAACATGACAACAAAATACATGGCAGGGAAGCATTCAAGATTCTTAACAAAAGACTAGCACTGAGCAACGGCCAATTCATCCATAAAGAGGTTCAAACAAGCATGGCAAAAACGCAAATGCAAAACAGATTTCAGACTTAGTGAAATTAACACTTGTCTGAAATTCCAGATCATGAAGCCCTCTTCGGAGCAGCAAAACAACATGCTACAGGACCTGATTAAGATAAATAAGAACATGGCATGTAGCTACTCAACAAGCTTAACAAAAGTCCCTAAGTGGCCTGGGGCCAAAAGGGATCACAAAATATACTAACGAGGACACGAACATAGCTAAAACACAATCAGTTTTCAGACTTAGTGAAAACTGAGACATGCTGAAATATAACTCACGAAGGCATGTAAACGAGCTCGATGCACTCACTACTGTGCAAGTCATGGCAAGGCAAGCATACATCCATTAAGAAGGCACAAAATGCAAGCTAGACATGGCAAGAGCAATGGCATGGCATGCACGGGTCAACTACAATAGCATCGGCAAAATGGCAAACGAGTTGATGATCTGCCCAGATTCACAAAGAAGCAAAAGTAGAGCTCGATTGACTCAAGCTAGGGTGCTCCATAATTGCAAACAAAGACACGGATGGATAGAGCATAACAAGATTAACAAAACTCCTTTACTGATCATCCTCAAAAGAGGCACGGATCACTAGGAAACAGCAAGAACATATGGCATCATGAACTAAATAATCCCAGACTTAGTAGTTCACTAAGTCCCTGAAAACAGATTTACCGGGTGCCTCACTTTGCAAGCTTTCACAAGTCACCACACACATCCTAAAAATTCATGGGTTGCACCTCTGGAAAGATAACAAGATGCTTAACAAAACATATGAAGGACACACAGGCATATCATGCACACAACAATCATGGCAAAAATGACAAAAGTCTAAGATGAACTAGCAGATCTGACAATTAACTCACGAAGACTCCTTCTAACAGCATTTCGGGCATCAAGATGAACTCAAATGAAAATGATGCAATGGAATGAAATGATGTACTCTTTGATACGAACATTTTGATATACTATATGTTCAAATCGGAGCTACGGATGCAGATATATGGCAGGTCAAAGTATGCACAAAAATTAGGGTTCGGGGGAGAGAAGTCAACCGGATCTAGATCTGGATCTCAGAACACTGTTCATGCACTGTTCATCGGCGCAGATTTCGAGGTCGACCGGACTTGGAGCTCGCCGGAGTTCGTCGGTGGCCGGGGATGGAGGTCTCCGAGGTGGAGGAGGAGGCCGGCCGGAGCAGGGCGGCGTCGGCGGCGGTGGCCCGAGGCGGGGCCGGGCGAGGCGGCGACGGGAGGCGAGGTCGGGGTGGCTGGCGGCGGCTGGGCGGCGAGGAGGAGGCGGCGGGCGACGGAGGCGGCCGGCGTTGGGCGCGGGGGCGCGGCCGAGCGGGAGGCGGCAGCGCGCGGTGGCGCATGGCGGGGCCCGGGTAGGTGGCGGCGGGGGCCAGCCTTGGGCTCCCGCGGGCCGGCATCGGTGGCGAGTGGCGCGGCCACGCGACAGCTCGGGAGAGGCGGCGGTGGATCCGGACGTTGTCCGGCTCGTCCGGACACGTCCGACGGCGGCGGAGAGGTTTTTTTTAGGGTTTCGTGGGGGGGGGGGGGGAGATCCGAAAAACGGGGGGTCTATTTATAGGCATAAGTGGAGCTAGGAGAGTCCAAATGAGGTGCGGTTTTCGGCCACGCAATCGTGATCGAACGCTCTAGATGATGGAGCAGAGTTTGGTGGGTTTTGGGCCAAATTGAAGGGGTGTTGGGCTGCAACACACACGAGGCCTTTTCGGTCCCTCGGTTAACCGTTGGAGTATCAAACGAAGTCCAAATGATACGAAACTTGACAGGCGGCCTACCGGTAGTAAACCAAGGCCGCTTGGCAAGTCTCGGTCCAATCCGGAAATGTTTAATCCCCACACACGAAAGAAAGCTAGAATTGACCACCGGAGGAGAACGAAGCGCCGGAATGCAAAACGGACAATGGGAAAAATGCTCGAATGCATGAGATGAACACGTATGCAAATGCAATGCACATGATGACATGATATGAGATGCATGACAACGAAAACAACACATGGAGACAAAGACCCGAACCCGAGAAATAAATATAACTTAAAGCCGGAAACGGCAAGAGTTGGAGTACAAATTTGGAAAGTTATATCCGGGGCGTTACACCTTTTCTCCTAAGCGGGAGATAAAGCAGCTTAGAGCCGCCACACATTCGGTTAATTTTTGGATTTGTTTGAGCTCCGTTGGGATAGCCAACTGTGACAGAGCTCAGATTTTGGCCGGATTTGCTTCAATTCCTCTACTGGAGACAATGAAACCCAGGTGCTTTCCGGCTGGTACGCCGAAAACGCATTTTTCCGGATTGAGCTTGATGTCGTATGTTCGGAGGTTGTCGAATGTGATCCTCAAGTCGTCTATTAGAGAGTCGACGTGTTTGGTTTTGACGACCACATCATCTACGTATGCCTCTACTGTTTTGCCGATCTGTTTCTCCAGACATGTCTGAATCATGCGCTGATATGTTGTGCCGGCTTTTTTGAGCCCAAAAGGCATTGTGTTGAAACAAAAGGGGCCGTATGGTGTTATAAATGCCATTGCGGCTTGGTTGGACTCCGCCATCTTGATTTGGTGGTAGCCGGAGTATGCGTCGAGGAAACACAATGAATTGTGTCCTGCGGTAGCATCGATAATTTGATCAATTCGGGGGAGGGGAAAGGGATCATTTGGGCAAGCCTTGTTGAGGTCCTTGAAATCGACACATAGGCGCCAGGATTTGTCCTTCTTTGGTACCATCACCAGGTTTGCTAGCCAGTCCGGGTGTTTTATTTCTCTAATGAATCCGGCCTCCAATAACTTGGTTAGTTCCCACTAGTAGAAAAAGGGTCAAACGTGAAGCACATTAGTGCCGGTTTGTATTTGAGCCGGCACTAATGTATACATTAGTGCCGGTTCCAACGGCTAGCCGGGCCGCTTTCATTAGTACCGGTTTGTGGCGAACCTTTAGCACCGGTTTGTGCCACGAACTGGTACTAATGAGAGTGGTGGCAGGATGTTGTCAGACTAGGGCCCCTCCAGCCCCTTTAGTACCGGTTCTTGGCAGAACCGGTACTAAAGGTCATCCTACATAAACCCTTCGTCCACCCAAGCTCGCTCTGTTCTTCCCCTCTTCCTCTCGAGCTCATCACACATTTTTCCCAAAATTTGTCAAGATTTGAAGGCCCCCATCCATTCAAATGATCACAAAGGTTAGCAACTTTGTCCTTTCATCTCTCATTGCTAGATTAGCTCTTGCAATGCTTTATATAGTGATTAATTTGTGAGTTTAGTAATTTGGGAGGATATATATATATGTGCTAGTATTTGATTTATATGCAATTTGAGGTCAAAAATAACACTTAGTTTGCATATGTAGGTGTGGTTTACTTAGTGCCTTCTAAATCTCCGTCGTAACCACCGTCGATCACCCGCACCGTCCCGTCGCCGGCACCACCTTGTGGTGAGCCTCTTGTTCATGAAATTTTATATAAAAATTGATGTTTGTGTGATTTGGATATATAGTAACTCATATAATTATGTTACCCGTACGTTGTTTGTTATACATATAGTGCCATGGTTTTGATATCCGTCCCCGTCGGCCCTCGTCCTTGTTATGATTCGGATGTGGTATATATATTATCTTTTAAAACTAGTTGCATTTCGTGTTTATGACAAATTATGCCCATGAAGTTGACATAGAAATTTTTTCTAGGAGGTATGTGAACCGGAAATTCCAACCGACCCTATTGTCGAGAGGTTAAATTTAGTTGAAAGAGAAAACGAGTACTTGAAAGAAAAATTGAAAAGAATTGAGGGGGAGAAGATGGAATTGGAGTTGCATGTTGCCGATGTCATTGATGATCACAAGATCAAGATGGAGAAAATGCGCTTGAAGATTAGAAAGATTAGAAAATATGCCATCGATAGTGAGGCTTGGTATCATTATGCTGTTGGATCCATTGTTACCTTAGTTGCGATCTTGATCGCATTTGTTGTTGCATTTAAATGCTTTAGCGAGAGAGTTATTTGTTTGTTGCATTTAAGTGTTGTATGAACTTTATGCATGAACTTGTATTAATTTGGTCTATTCGGTGTTGTGTAATGAAGATGAGCCGGCAATGGATGTACGATGACCGATGCTCTCCCCAGTTCATTGAGGGCGTGCATACTTTTCTGCTTGCGGCTGAGGCAAACAAGCGGGCGGATGGTTTTATGCCTTGTCCATGTGCTGGCTGTAAGAATGGTCACAATTACTCTACGTCAAGAACCATTCACGTCCACCTGTTTAAGTCCGGTTTCATGCCCCACTATAATGTTTGGACCAAGCACAGAGAAAGAGGGGTTATGATGGAAGACAATGAAGAAGAAGAGGACGACGACAGCTATCCTGGCCATGGGTTCCCTGAATATGATGATACAACAATGGGGGAAGAAGCTGAGCCGGTAATGCGGGAAGAAGCTGAGCCGGCAATGCGGTAAGAAGCTGAAGAAGAGGCATCAGATGAGCCCATTGATGATCTAGGTCGGGCCATTGCCGATGCAAAGAGAAACCGTGCAAGTGATTTGGAGAAGAAGAAGTTGCAGCGCATGTTAGAGAATCACAAAAAATTGTTGTACCCGAATTGCGTAGGTGACAAGAAAAAGCTGGGCACCACACTGGAATTGCTGCAATGGAAGGCAGAGAATGGTGTATCTGACAAGGGATTTGGAAAGTTGCTGGTAATGATAAAGGATATGCTTCGAAAGGACAACGAATTGCCCGAGAGTACGTACGAAGCAAAGAAGGCTGTCTGCCCTCTAGGGTTAGAGGTGCAGAAGATACATGCATGCCCTAATGATTGCATCCTCTACCGCGGTGAGTACGAGGATTTGAACGCTTGCCCGGTATGTGGTGCATTGCGCTATAAGATCAGCCGTGATGACCCTGGTGATGTCGAGGGCGAGCGCCCCAGGAAGAAGATTCCTGCCAAGGTGATGTGGTATGCTCCTATAATACCACGGTTGAAACGTTTGTTCCAAAATAAAGAGCATGCCAAGGAGATGCGATGGCACAGAGAAGACCGTAAGAAAGACAGAAAGTTAAGAGTACCCGCTGACGGGTCGTAGTGGAGAAAAATCGAAAGAAAGTACGGGAAGGAGTTTGCAGATGACACAAGGAGCGTATGGTGTGGTCTAAGCGCAGATGGCATTAATCCTTTTGGGGAGCAGAGCAGCAACCATAGCACCTGGCCTGTGACTCTATGTTTGTATAACCTTCCTCCTTGGTTGTGCATGAAGCGGAAGTTCATTATGATGCCAATGCTCATCCAAGGCCCTAAGCAACCCGGCAACGACATTGATGTGTACCTAAGGCCATTAGTTGAAGAACTCTTACAACTGTGGAAAGGAACAGGTGTACGTGCGTGGGATGAGCACATGGGGGAAGAATTTGACCTAAAGGCGTTGCTGTTCGTGACCATCAATGATTGGCCTGCTCTCAGTAACCTTTCAGGACAGACAAACAAGGGATACCGCGCATGCACGCACTGTTTGGACGACACCAACAGTATATATTTGGCTAATTGTAAGAAGAATGTGTACCTAGGACATCGTCGGTTTCTTCCGAGCAGGCATCCCGTAAGAAAGAAAGGCAAGCATTTCAAAGGTGAGGCGGATCACCGGACGAAGCCTCGCCACCGTACTGGTGCTGATGTACATGATATGGTCAAGGATTTGAAGGTGGTCTTTGGAAAGGGTCCTGGTGGACAACCTGTTCCGAATGACGCTGACGGACGCGCACCCATGTGGAAGAAGAAATCTATATTTTGGGACCTGCCCTATTGGAAAGACCTAGAGGTCCGCTCCGCAATCGACGTGATGCACGTGACGAAGAATCTTTGTGTGACCCTGCTTGGCTTCTTGGGCGTGTATGGGAAGACAAAAGATACACCTGAGGCACGAGAGGACCAGCAACGTATGCACGGAAAAGACGACATACATCAGGGTCATGCAAGCTACGCTCTTACCAAAGAAGAGAAGGAAATCTTCTTTGAATGCCTGCTCAGTATTAAGGTACCATCTGGCTTCTCGTCGAATATAAAGGGAATAATAAACATGGCAGAGAAAAAGTTCCAGAACCTAAAGTCTCATGACTGCCATGTGATTATGACGCAACTGCTTCCGGTTGCATTGAGGGGGCTTCTATCGGAAAACATTCGATTAGCCATTGTGAAGCTATGTGCATTTCTCAATGCAATCTCTCAGAAGGTAATCGATCCAGAAATCATACCAAGGTTAGAGAATGATTTGGTGCAATGTCTTGTCAGTTTCGAGTTGGTGTTCCCACCATCCTTCTTCAACATCATGATGCACGTCCTAGTTCACCTATGCGAAGAGATTAACGTTTTGGGTCCTGTATTTCTACATAACATGTTCCCCTTTGAGAGGTTCATGGGAGTCTTAAAGAAATATGTTCATAACCGTGCTAGGCCAGAAGGAAGCATCTCCAAGGGCCGTCAAAATGAGGAGGTCATTGAGTTTTGTATTGACTTTATTCCTGACCTTAAGCCGATTGGTGTTCCTGAATCGCGGCATAAGGGCAGACTGGATGGAAAAGGCATGCTAGGAGGGGAACAAATAATATGTATGGACGGACATTCTCTCACTGAAGCACACTACACAGTTCTACAGAATTCCGCCTTGGTGGCTCCGTATATGGATGAACACAAGAATTTGGTACGCTCCAAACACCTGGAGCGGTCTGATGACTGGATTACACGTGAACAAACCAGGAGTTTCGCCAGCTGGTTGCAGACACGTACCATGCATGACACCTCTATTGAAGATGACCTGTACTTGATGTCCCAGTTACCATCTTCGAATATAATGACTTTCAAAGGGTACGAGATAAATGGTAATACATTTTACACGATCGCCCAAGATAAGAAGAGCACCAACCAAAATAGTGGTGTCCGCTTTGATGCAGAAACCAAGACGGGAAAGGAAACATAGTATGGTTATATACAGGACATATGGGAACTTGACTATCGACGTGGTTTGAAGGTCCCTTTGTTTCGATGCAAATGGGTCAATATGACACGAGGCGGGGTAACGGAAGACCCGCAGTACGGAATGACAACAGTGGATCTCAACAATCTTGTGTATGCAGACGAACCATTCGTCCTAGCCAATGATGTGGCACAGGTTTTCTATGTGAAGGACATGTCTACCAAGCCAAGAAAAAGAAAAGATAAGGAAGCGAATGCATCGTACGATGAGCCAAAGCGGCACATAGTTCTTTCTGGGAAGAGAAACATCATGTGAGTGGATGACAAGACAGACAACTCAGAAGATTATGAAAAGTTTGATGAAATTGCTCCATTCACAGTGAATATTGACCCGAGCATCCCGTTAAATGATGAAGATTTTCCATGGTTACGACGCAAAGGGACACACGCGAAGAAAAAGTTTCACACCCAAAGATCTGGGATGTGATCGGCTTCACTATCATCACTTTCTTCTGTGTTTCACACCCAGAAGGGAATCTCTATAATAGTTAGGGTAGTTAATTATGTGTTTTGGCATTTGAAACACGAAGAAATTTTATGTGCAAACAAATTCTTTCATGCCTTTACTGATTTTTAAAGTTAAGTTATTCACAAACTAGTGATTCACACTAATTTCAAATAATTCAAAATTTAAACTATTCAAATTTGAAAACTACGGGCACTAATAGAAAGTTTGTAATTTTTTGTACCTAAAGCAAAAATATTCACAAAGAAACTCTAAATACACAAAAAAACAACTCAAAAATAAATAAAGCAAAAAAAATAAAAAAGCCCACCTACTAGGCCAGAGCGGCCTGCATACGACTAGAAACCCAACCTGTTGTTGGGCCAGGATGCAAGCCCGCAAAGGCCCAGTAGGCCAACAGGGCAGAACAGAACATGTAGGCCCAGTAGGCCTGCTTTGGAGAGGAGCTCGAGAGAGCTACCGCATGGGGGTTTATAAACCAGTGCGGTCGCCCCTCGGCTAGCGAGGTGGGACTAAACTTGCGCACCGCACCTGCGCTAGCGCACCCCCTTTAGTACCGGTTGGTGGCACCAACCGGTACTAAAGGGGGGCCTTTAGTACCGGTTGGAGCCACCAACCGGTACTAAAGGGGGTGCGGTTCCCGCCGCTTGGCCTGGCCAAAACAGGCCTTTAGTACCGGTTGGTGGCTCCAACCGGTACTAAAGGTGCCTTCTATATATACAACACTTACGAAAATTTCATTCTCCCTCTGTTTCTTCCTCTGTTTCCCCATTGAAGCACCGCCCGCGCGCCCCGATCGATCGACGCTGTCGCCGTCGCCGCCCCCATCCCCGTCGCCGCCCCCGTCCCCGTCACCGCCCCCGTCGCCGCCCTCGTCTCCGTCGCCGCCCCGGGCCCGTCCCCGCGTCGCCGCCCCCGTGTCACGCCCCGGCCCGTCGTCAGCCCCGGCCGTCGCCTCGCCGTCGCCATCGCCCCGCTGTGAGCTCTCCCCCTCTAACCCCTCTCCCTCGCCCCCGGCGGTCACCATGGGCGCCGCCCCTCCCCGAGCCCATACACACACGAGCAGGATGAACACACACACACGTACATATGTATGAATTAATGCATGTATACATTAGTATATACGTATTTTGTATGTTTAATTAGTTTAGATTTTTTAGATTATTATTTTTTCACTAGTATATATGTATGAATGCATGTTAGATGGATATAATTAGTGTTTAATTAGTATGGAAATTTTTTATATAATGTTGTTTTTCAGTTTTTTAATGGATGTATAAAAGTTGTGTTTTCTGTTTTTAGTGTTAGATGCTGAATTAGTATGAAATAGCATATAGAATTTTGACATATGCAATGATAGCATAATTAGTGTTATATAGAAATGTTAGAAATTTTAGTTATCAAAATCCAATCATTAAAAAATGTTACTTTTTGCGGGCATATAGCTAGTATTTGTTCTCGATGATGCCCGGCCCGCATCCTTGCCGTCGACCCGTCTGCGATGATGTCCGACTGACCCATGTCCGGGACTGGGCTCCGCCGGGCTGGCACTGGGAGGTTCTGCCTGGAGGGGCGCACCACTTGATGAGGAACCCGGCCCCGGGTCCCGTCGACAACACTGATCTCGTTTGGTGACGTTCGCGTGGGCCAGTTTCGGTGCGGAGGGAGCCGGCCCCGCCGGAGGTGGTACGTCACCGTGTCAGGGAGGAGGACGAGCACGTCCATCGCTACATGGTTGCGTTAGAGGGCGGCAGGTTCTCCAATACCTGGCAGTTTCTTCAGGGATCTCACTTCAGCTATGATCCTGTGAGGGTTCCTTCTCTTTGGGTGTCCACCGCCCGCGCCGCAGGAACCGCGAGTGTCCTAGATTCTTCTGTAGTATTCGATCTTTAATTAGCTACCTAGCTAGTGATGTACTATTCAATATTATATATTATTCGAGACGATGTATTCGAGATTATATCTATTATTCGAGACGATGTATTCGAGATTATATCTATTATTCGAGACGATGTATTCGAGATTATATCTATTATTCGAGACGATGTAATTTGAATACTAAATTGTTTTATATTTCTTTTGGCATAGTTAAATAAAAGCTATGGCGCACAATACCGACAAAGAGGGAGAACAGACCATGTTCGATATAATACGCGGGCCAGATGATGATCAGAATGAAGAAGATTATGACGGCTCCGAATTTCTAAACAACACCGGAGAGGGTGATATGATATTCGATCGCGACGACCGAATTGATGAAGTCATGAACTACAATTATGACAATGACGAAGAACATGTTGATCCTGAAACAACAAAGACCGGCGAGGTATATATATTTATATAAGCAGGCATCTGGTGATCATCACATGTTTTAAATGAGTTGAAGATATATTAATGAATCGATCTTTCTTCTTTCAGCCATCCGGATCGAGCAAATCTTCAGGCAACAGGACGAAACGAGGCCCGAACAAAAAGTTGAAGGAGGGTGTAAAGTATAATATCGAGGCAATCAAACCTAATGGCGAACCATTAGCGCCTAAGAAGATTGCGGACAAGTTCGTTCGTCGGTGCGGAGTTCTTGTGAAGGACCAACTCCCGATCTCCCTTCAAGAATGGAGAGAGCCAGCAAAGCAACGTCCAGATCTTACTTTTGTCGACGACAGACAAAAAAGTCTGCTTTGGGATACTCTCATGGAACATTTCACCCTACCAGATCATTTCACAGAAGCAGATGTGCAGAAAGTCAAGGATGCCGCTCTTAGGAAGATGGCGGTTGCATTCAAGAACCACAAGAATCGTGAATGGGACAAGTACGTCAAGGGAGGAAGGAAGACTCCAGTATTCGAGGGAACACTAGAGAATCAAAGTGCTCATTGGGACGATTTCGAGAAATTCAAGGATTCAGAATTAGCTAAGGAACGGTCAAGAATAAACAAGAAGAATGCCGAAAAAAGGATAAGTTCCATAAGCTGGGGCCAGGTGGCTACGAGGTGGCAATGCATAAGTGGGATAAGTCTGAGAAAGAGATGGAGGATGCAGATGTCACTCCGGTTACTAAGAGCTGGCCCCCAGGTGCATGACTTGGTTCTATGCGCATGGGGGTGAGTTGGACCCGAAGACAGGCAAAGTTTCGACGAAGGCATGTCTGAACAGAGCCGACGATAATTTACTTGTTGCAATAGAAGAGGCTCGAACAGGGGTGTTCCATCCCAACAGAGAGAACGACGAGCTTACGCGTGCCCTGGGAAATCCTGAGCACCCGGGAAGAACACGAGGCAAGGGCGCTATTCCGTGGTATGAGGGGTTTTCGGACTGGAACGCCGACTACAGAACCCGTGCGAGAAGGAAGATTGCGGAGGAGAAGCAGAGGAAGATGGAGGAGGAGAAGAGGAAGTTGGACTATGAACGCCTTCAAGGCCTAGAATCAGCGCACACGGAGTTGGTAGTCAAATTCCAGCAGCAGCAGGAGCAGATCGACTCACTTAGCCAGCAAAGGGGGTCTCAGCAGCTGCAGCAGCTAGCGAATGATCCAGCATTGGATACCACCGCCCCATCCATGCCGAGAAGTAGCGTGGGTTCCGCCCCGTTTGACGCAATGCTGGATAGATACCCCGTGGATGACATCGCGGAGAACACTAACTGCGAGCTACACTTCAAAATTAAGAACATATCCTTGAAGGTGGCGGACGGCGTTGCTTATACAAATTCCCCCGATGCAACCTTCCATTGTAACCTGATTCCAGCAGGCTATGCTCGTGTCGTGGTTGATGAGGTGGTGGACCAATATTCGGGGCTAGAGCTTGACATTCCTGGAGGTGACGAGGAGCACACACTCGGAGATGCCAAACATCGTATCATCCTATGGAGAAAGGATTGCATCATCTTTTGAAGGCCACCTACACCGCGTCACCCGACTCCTCGTCGAAGTCCGCCACCGAGTCAGCAGACTCCCACTCCTCCAAGTCCACCAACGCGTTTGGCCACTCCTCCTCCTCCAAGTCCAGCAAAGTGTCAGGCCACTCCTCCTCCAAGTCCGACATAGCGTCAGACGTCCACTCCTCCTCCAAGTTCGGCACAACCTCTGGCCACTCCTCCTCCAAGTACGGCACAGCTTCAGGCCACTCCTCCTCGTCCAACTCAGCCCCGTCAGTCGTCTCTGCCGCCTCAGCAATCGCAGATGAGACACCCCGCAGCTATGGTGCGTAGCGGTACGAGTCGAGGTCATAGTACAGGAAGTACAGGCGGAGGCAAGCGATATAAATATGGTCCAAACCTCACTACTCCTCTTCCTGAGAGGGCTTACGACAAGACCGAGGAACAAACCAATGCCATAGTGCGGGCAGAAGTCGACGCCCATTTTGGACCGAAACCGCCACCGCCGCCAAGGGAGAAAGAGCCTGTGGAAGTAGTTAACCACTTCATTCGTATGGCTCAACCACCAGCTCCTAAGCCTGTTGACACAGACTATGAGCGCCACATCAGGAAGTTACATCGACAACGTCTACAGAAGGAGGCGAGCTCGAGCTCGAGCAAACAACAAGCAGCTATCAAAAAATGCGGGAAAACCATTGCCCAGCTGGGAGAACAGGCGGCGCAATCGATCCTCCCGCTTGTTGTGCCGCCAACAACACGTGACAGTACGCGCGCCCAATATTATTGTGGGCAAACAGTTTACGTTCCCGAGGTGGGCGATGTGGTAATAACCCAGGAGCATATAATGCAGGCTGAAACTCTCAAAATCACTATTGGACAACTCCTCGAGATCTAGGACATGCCTATGCTTACAGAGGAGGAAATAAAACGGAAATATGCCCGGGGCCAACCTTTGGTCAAGCCAGAAGAGGTCAAGAAGCTCCCAACGAGAATGTATGAATTGCATCAATGGTATATGGACATTACCAAGAGATCCGATCGAGAGTCCCGCATGGTGCAAGTCAAGAAGGATCATTACTACCATCAGAAACCTGTGACCGTTGAGTATTCTGAACTGTTTCAGTTATACAATCAAGACGCACTCGACAAATCTATCGTCAGTTGCTATTGTATGTAAGTGATTTCTTTCTGTAATTTAAGTCTCAAGCTAGCTGTAGTGATCCTTTTGATCAATCATTACATGTAATTATCCTCACTATGTTCTTTTCTGTGGTATTATGCAGGATGAAGATGTATGAAATGAGAAAAGGTGGACGCTATGGCATTGGGTTCATTGACCCAAACACCATTAATGAATACACATGGAAAATAAACAAGCATCATCAAAAGCAGGTAGAGGACAGCATGCTAGAGTTCTTGAAGCGCCTCAAATACAATGAAGATATACTACTTCCTTACAACTTCCAGTGAGTCACACTTTCTTGTACTACAAATTCTCTATTTTTGCCTACTAGCTAGCTACATGTTTTTTGCTTACATATGCCCGCTTAATTAAGACATGCAAACGTGTGTGCATGCAGATTTCACTGGATCTTGTGTATCATTAAAGTTGACTCCGGAACAATTAAAATACTGGACTCACTACTCAAAGCAAATAGTGACTATAACATCTTGTTTGGGATAGTCAACAGGTAATTTCAATCATTATTAACTATATATCTCGGCCTATTTAGTTCGTCATTTCATGATATGAACTATTTAATAACCCCTTTATTCATTTTCTTTGTCGGCGGGCAGGGCTTGGGCAAGGTTCATAAGCGTCACGGAAGGTGAATGGAAACGACAGCTGAAATGGTTTTGACCCAAGGTAAGTAATTAAGTAGTACTAGCTAGCTAGCTAGCTGCCATCTCTTTAATTATCATGCTTGATTAATTATTATCTGATCAAATTAAATTCCATTCTCGTAATAAAGGCCCTGAAGCAGGCGCAGGGGACTGATCTGTGTGCATTCTGCGTTTGCGAGAACATTCGCATGATGGCGTCCGAAAGGAGCAGATCTCAAAGACAGGAATGGGTACGCTTGTCAGAACACTATTCACAATTTTTACACCATTATCATCTAGTCACACAACTAATACACATGCATATTGATCTCCTTCTTAATAGTTCATAGAGGTGCGGGACAAGCTCCTAGAAACGGAGCGTGTAGAAGCACTTCAAGAGGAAATAGCGTAATTTTTGCTCGACCAGGTCATAAATCCGAAGGGAGAATACTATTACCCGCTATCGCCCCCATCGACCAGGTCATGAACCACTTCCAATTGTCATCGTGCTCCGAAGGCACCAATTAGGCTAATGCCACTGGCTCCGAAGGCAACATGCATATGTAGGAGAAATTGTATATAGCTATACATGTGTGTATGTGTGAATTAATATGGTGGTTTGTGAGACATTGATGATATATATATATGACTGGTTCTACTAGAAATTCTATATATATATATATGCATAACGTGTACAATGTGTAGTATCGTAAAATACCAGCAAACGAAAAAGAATTAAAATGGAAAACACAAAATTAAATGAAAAAGAAATCAAAAAACCAAAAAACCCCAAACATTTTAGTACCGGTTGGTGTTACCAACCGGTACTAAAGGGCTCCCGGCCCCCGGAGCTGGCTCGTGCCACGTGGTTGCCCTTTAGCACCGGTTCGTGCTGAACCGGTACTAAAGGGGGGGGGGCTTTAGTGCCCACACTTTAGTGCCAGTTATGGAACCGGCACTAAAGGGCCTTACGAACCGGTGCTATTGCCCGGTTCTGCACTAGTGTCCTCTCCCATAGCTTGTCTCTTAGGTTTAGAGAAACGCCGAAGAGTCTACTTGACCGGCTTGAATCCCTTTAGAATATTGAGGCTGTGCTCGGCCAGCCTGCGTGGGATTCCTGGCATGTCTGAGGGGTGCCAGGCGAATATGTCCCAATTCTCGCGCAGGAACTCTCATAGTGCGGCGTCCACAACGGGGTTTAACTGTGCCCCGGTGGAGGTTGTTCTTGGAATTTGACTATTTCATCCACTGGTTTAAAAAAGGTGGACTTAGATCTTTTGTCAAGTATCACGTCGTCCCTGTCCACTATGGAGCGTAGCACAGTTAATTCCTCGGCCGCAAGGGCTTCGGATAATGCCTCGAGGGCCAATGCGGCTGTTTTGTTTTCAGCGCGGAGTGCTGTGTCCGAATCACTAGCGAGAGTGATGATTCCGATGGGCCCGGGCATTTTGAGCTTCATGTACCCATAATGGGGTATAGCTTGGAAGATCATGAACGCCTCCTGCCCTAAAAGGGCGTGGTATCCACTACTGAACGGGGCCACTTGGAATGTAATTTCTTCAGACCTATAGTTCTCCGGCATGCCGAATACCACATCTAGTGTGATTTTCCTTGCACAGCGTGCTTCCCGACTGGGGATGATTCCTCTGAAGGTTGTGCTGCTTTGCTCAATGCGGTTCCAGTCTATTTCCATTTTTTGAAGAGTTTCCTCATAGATGAGGTTTAATCCATCGCCGCCGTCCATGAGTACTTTGGTGAGTCGAAATCCGTCCACAATTGGACTGAGGACCAGTGCAGCTGGTGCTCGGGATGTTCGGAATTTAGGTTCGTCACTGGCATTGAAGGTAATAGCCGTGTCACTCCATGGATTTATTGCTGCCACATGGCAGATTTCGGCAAGGCTGCGGGGTGTTCGCTTGCGCCTTGGTTTCAAAGACAGTTAATACCGTATTTTTATCCCCGGGATGGTGCTCTGTGGCATCTGGGATGAGAAGATCCTCACCACTTTTGGCCACCTGCCGGAGTACCCAACATGCTCTAAGGCTGAGTGTTGGTATGGTATCCGCTGTGCTATGAATTTTGCAGGGTCCGTTGAGCCATCCCTCCAATACGGTTCCACGCCCTGTAGAGGATCTTTGCTTCTTTGTAGTTAACTCGGGTGTCTTATGATAGTGCACCCTTTTACTTCTGACTGGGTGTATATTCGGAGCCGGATTATCCCAAAATTTCGTTTCGGTTTTCCAGGCACTTTCCATCGCACAGTACTTTCATACTATGGACGCCAAGTCAGCGAAGCGTGATATGTCATGGCGACTTATGGTGTTAAGGATTCCCTTATCCATGCAATTATTGCAGAAAAATGAGACTGTGTCTTCCTCGCGCCAGTCCTTAACCTTGTTCATCACAAGGATGAATCTGGCCCAATAATGATGTACTGTTTCCTGGGGCGCTTGCCTGATGTGGGAAAAATCGTTTATGCTTGGGTGGGTGGGTGGCTTTGAGTCCGAACCCTTACCCGATCTGAGACCCAGGGGTCGAGGAGTTTCCAATCTTGGAAGTTCGGGTTTCGGGATGTTGCCCGATAAGTCTGGCCCGCCGCCTGACTCTAGGTTCAGGACTTGGGTGATGTCCTCCCGTAAACGGCTATCTGGCTCGGAGAGCTCAGGAATCCGGACATAGTTAGTCCTCAAGATAGTGGAAGAATCGCCGCATTGTTCCTCCACCACCGAAATATGATGGGTGATCGGTGGAGAGTTAATCTCCCTTTGATCGGGTTTAAGCCCAATCCGATCATAGTCCGTAGCGACTCCCAAGGCGGTGATGCGATCCAAGAGCTCGTTTAGGGGTGAGAGCTCCATTGGATCCATCTGCTCGGCAAATTCCGAGCCGACGTGGAGGCTGTTTTCGATGACCTGAGAAGTCATCGTCGGTGAAGCAGCCGAACGGGCGGTCATGATGAAACTGCCTAGCCGGAGAGTTTGGCCGACAGCCAGGGCTCCCCCGGCGGTAATGTTGTTTTTAACAACAAGACGAGGCATCCTTCCTTATGGTGACGGCACAGTGGAACTCTCAATGAAAGCACCAATGTCGGTGTCAAAACCGGCGGATCTCGGGTAGGGGGTCCCGAACTGTGCGTCTAAGGCGGATGGTAACAGGAGGCAGGGGACATGATGTTTACCCAGGTTCGGGCCCTCTTGATGGAGGTAATGAAGGAAATATGCCCTAGAGGCAATAATAAAGTTATTATTTATTTCCTTATAATCATGATAAATGTTTATTATTCATGCTAGAATTGTATTAACCGGAAACATAATACATGTGTGAATACATAGACAAACAAAGTGTCACTAGTATGCCTCTACTTGACTAGCTCGTTAATCAAAGATGGTTATGTTTCCTGACCATGAACAATGAGTTGTTATTTGATTAACGAGGTCACATCATTAGTTGAATGATCTGATTGACATGACCCATTCCATTAGCTTAGCACCCGATCGTTTAGTATGTTGCTATTGCTTTCTTCATGACTTATACATGTTCCTATGACTATGAGATTATGCAACTCCCGTTTGCCGGAGGAACACTTTGGGTGCTACCAAACGTCACAACGTAACTGGGTGATTATAAAGGAGCATTACAGGTGTCTCCAAAGGTAGATGTTGGGTTGGCGTATTTCGAGATTAGGATTTGTCACTCCGATTGTCGGAGAGGTATCTCTGGGCCCTCTCGGTAATACACATCACATAAGCCTTGCAAGCGTTACAACTAATACGTTAGTTGTGAGATGATGTATTACGGAACGAGTAAAGAGACTTGCCGGTAACGAGATTGATCTAGGTATTGGATACCGACGATCGAATCTCGGGCAAGTAACATATCGATGACAAAGGGAACAACGTATGTTGTTATGCGGTCTGACCGATAAAGATCTTCGTAGAATATGTAGGAGCCAATATGGGCATCCAGGTCCCGCTATTGGTTATTGACCGGAGACGTGTCTCGGTCATGTCTACATTGTTCTCGAACCCGTAGGGTCCGCACGCTTAAGGTTACGATGACAGTTATATTATGAGTTTATGCATTTTGATGTACCGAAGGTTCTTCGGAGTCCCGGATGTGATCACGGACATGACGAGGAGTCTCGAATTGGACGATACGTAAAGATTGATATATTGGATGCCTATGTTTGGATATCGGAAGTGTTCCGGGTGAAATCGGGATTTTACCGGGTTACCGGGAGGTTACCGGAACCCCCCCGGGAGCCATATGGGCCTTCATGGGCCTTAGTGGAAAGGAGAAAGGGGCAGCCCAAGGTGGCTGCGCACCTCCCCCCTCCCCTAGTCCTAATAGGACTAGGAGAAGGTGGCCGGCCCCCCTCTCTCTCTTTCCCCCCTTGGGAATCCTAGTTGGAATAGGATTGGGGGGGGGGGGAGTCCTACTCCCGGAAGGAGTAGGACTCCTCCTGCGCCCTCCTCCTAGGCCGGCGCCCCCTCCCCCTTGGCTCCTTTATATACTGAGGTAGAGGCACCCCAGAAACACACAAGTTGATCCACGTGATCTATTCCTTAGCCGTGTGCAGTGCCCCCTGCCACCATATTCCTCGATAATACTGTAGCGGAGTTTAGGCGAAGCCCTGCTGCTGTAGTTCATCAAGATCGTCACCACGCCGTCGTGCTGACGGAACTCTTCCCCGAAACTTTGCTGGACCGGAGTCCGGGGATCGTCATCGAGCTGAACGTGTGCTCAAACTCGGAGGTGCCGTAGTTTCGGTGCTTGATCGATTGGATCGTGAAGATGTACGACTACTTCCTCTACGTCGTGTCAGCGCTTCCGCAGTCGGTCTGCGTTGGGTATGTAGACAACACTCTCCCCTCTCGTTGCTATGCATCACCATGATCTTGCGTGTGCGTAGGAATTTTTTTGAAATTACTACGTTCCCCAACAGTGGCATCCGAGCCTAGGTTTTATGGTTTGATGTTATTTGCACGAGTAGAACACAAGTGAGTTGTGGACGATACAAGTCATACTGCCTACCAGCATGTCATACTTTGGTTCGGCGGTATTGTTGGACGAGACGACCCAGACCAACCTTATGTGTACGCTTATGCGAGACCAGTTCCCTCAACGTGCTTTGCACATAGATGGCTTGCGGGCGACTGTCTCTCCAACTTTAGTTGAACCGAGTGTGGCTACGCCTGGTCCTTGCGAAGGTTAAAACGGAGTCTATTTGACAAACTATCGTTGTGGTTTTGATGCGTAGGTGAGATTGGTTCTTACTTAAGCCCGTAGCAGCCACGTAAAACTTGCAACAACAAAGTAGAGGATGTCTAACTTGTTTTTGCAGGGAATGTTGTGATGTGATATGGTCAAGGCATGATGCTGAATTTTATTGTATGAGATGATCATGTTTTGTAACCGAGTTATCGGCAACTGGCAGGAGCCATATGGTTGTCGCTTTATTGTATGCAATGCAATCGCGATGTAATGCTTTACTTTATTACTAAACGGTAGTGATAGTCGTGGAAGCATAAGATTGGCGAGACGACAACGATGCTACGATGGAGATCAAGGTGTCGTGCCGGTGACGATGGTGATCATGACGGTGCTTCGGAGATGGAGATCACAAGCACAAGATGATGATGGCCATATCATATCACTTAAATTGATTGCATGTGATGTTTATCTTTTTATGCATCTTATCTTGCTTTGATTGACGGTAGCATTATAAGATGATCTCTCACTAAATTATCAAGAAGTGTTCTCCCTGAGTATGCACCGTTGCCAAAGTTCATCGTGCCCAGACACCACGTGATGATCGGGTGTGATAAGCTCTACGTCCATCTACAACGGGTGCAAGCCAGTTTTTGCACAAGCAGAATACTCAGGTTAAACTTGACGAGCCTAGCATATGCAGATATGGCCTCGGAACACGGAGACCGAAAGGTCGAGCGTGAATCATATAGTAGATATGATCAACATAAACAATGTTCACCATTGAAAACTACTCCATCTCACGTGATGATCGGTTATGGTTTAGTTGATTTGGATCACGTAATCACTTAGAAGATTAGAGGGATGTCTATCTAAGTGGGAGTTCTTTAGTAATATGATTAATTGAACTTAAATTTATCATGAACTTAGTCCCTGATAGTATCTTGCTTGTTTATGTTGATTGTAGATAGATGGCTCGTGCTGTTGTTCCGTTGAATTTTAATGCGTTCCTTGAGAAAGCAAAGTTGAAAGATGATGGTAGCAATTACACGGACTGGGTCCGTAACTTGAGGATTATCCTCATTGCTGCTCAGAAGAATTACGTCCTGGAAGCACCGTTGGGTGCCAGGCCTGCTGCTGGAGCAACACCAGATGTTATGAACGTCTGGCAGAGCAAAGCTGATGACTACTCGATAGTTCAGTGTGCCATGCTTTACGGCTTAGAATCGGGACTTCAACGACGTTTTGAACGTCATGGAGCATATGAGATGTTCCAGGAGTTGAAGTTAATATTTCAAGCAAATGCCCG